>NC_053023.1:417596174-417881174 GCF_003073215.2 Triticum urartu | reverse complement strand
CTTATTCTTGTAGTTTTCTTCTTCTTCTTCTCCTCCAAAATGAAGTTAGCTCTAAGTTATATCAAAAATGGCATAATATGCTTAGTTAGGTCAAAAATGACATAATTAGCTAGGTAAGCTCAAAAATGGAATTTTTCTTCTTATTTAGCCTATTTAGTCCATTTATGGCATAATTTAGCGTATTTAGTCCACAAATGACATAATAAGATGAAGAAAATCAAGGAAGAGGAAGAAAAGAAGGAATAGGAAGAAAAGAAGAAGAAGGAGAAGAAAAGAAGAAGAAGAAGAAGAGAAGAAGAAGAAGTTCTTCTTCTAGTCTTCTTCTTCTTCTAGTTTTCTTCTTCTCCAAAATGAAGTAGCTCTAAGTTATATCTCATAATATGCTTAGTTAACTCAAAAATGACACAATTAGCTAGGTTAGCTCCATTTTACCTAAGTATGCTTACTTCTTCTTCTTCTTCTTCTTCTTCTTCTTCATTTTCTTCTTCTTCTAATGATTCTAGTCTTCTTCTAACTTTCTTGTTTCCCATTTTGCAGATTTAATTCACTATATGGAAGCTTGCATGGATGGAGTGCTTGTTTCCCTTTTCTTTTTTTTCGTTCGTATCGATAAAAAATGTGGAACTTTGTTATATGGATGCATGCATGGAACAATGTGTTGGATGAACATTGTGATGTTACTGTAGTATGTATGGATGGAACTATGTGTTGGACACATCATATGTCTGATGTGCATGTCAAAAATATATATATATCTGTGTGTGAATTCCTGTGAAATTAAATGGATTCAAATAAGAACAGGGGGTATGTAGCCTCTTTGCCGCCTGCTAGCAGACAGCGAAGCTCTTTGCCATCTGCTAGCGGACGGCAAAGAGGACACGTGGCAGCTACCTGTAAAACCTGGGAAACACTGGCTGCCTATTTGGTCACTTTGTCGTCTGCTGGCAGACGGCAAAGATTCAAATCACTTTGTCGTCTGCTGGCAGACAGCATAGCTGGCCACGTGGCAGCTCCCCAGTACTGCCTAGCTGAGCTCTTTGTTGTCTGTCAGCGGACGGCAAAGAGCTTTGACTCTTTGTCGTCCGCTGGCAGACGGCAAAGAGCGCCGTTAACCCCCTAACGGCACTCACGCCACCGCACTGACGTCCGTTGTCTTTGCCGTCTACTGGCCTCGGATGGCGGATGGCAAAATCCTTTACCGTCCATTTCTAGGAAGCGGATGGCAAAGAAGGCCTTTGCTGGCACGTGTTCAAACAGACAGTTTGCCGTCTGCTGGCGGACGACAAAGACGTTTGCCGTCTGTGATCTATGCCTTTGCCGTCTACCATGGCGGATGGCAAAGAAGCTGATTCCAGTAGTGTAATGCATAACCTCAAAACGATAGTGGTAAATCGGTAAGAGACATCATAGATTGCACCATATCTAATAAAGTACGGTTACGACATTCGCACACACCATTACGCTGTGGTGTTCCAGGTGGCATGAGTTGTCAAACTATTCCACATTGTTTTAAATGAAGGCCAAAATCGTACATCAAATATTCACCTCCGCGATCAGATCGTAGAAACTTTATTTTCTTATTACGATGATTCTCCACTTCACTCTGAAATTCTTTGAACTTTTCAAATGTTTCAGAGTTGTGTTTCATTAAGTAGATATACCCATATCTGCTCAAATCATCTGTGAAGGTCAGAAAATAATGATACCCGCCGCGAGCCTCAATACTCATTGGACCGCATATATCGATATGCATTATTTCCAATAAGTCAGTGGCTCGCTCCATTGTTCCGGAGAACGGAGTTTTAGTCATCTTGCCCATGAGGCATGGTTCGCAAGCATCAAATGATTCATAATCAAGTGATTCCAAAATTCCATCCGCATGGAGTTTCTTCATGCGCTTTACAACAGTATGACCTAAACAACAGTGCCACAAATATGTTTGCACGGTCATTATCAACCTTCCATCTTTTGGCATCAATATTATGAATATGTGTATCACCACGATCGAGATTCAACAAAAATAGAACACTCTTCAAGGGTGCATGACCATAAAAGATATTACTCATATAAATCGAACAACCATTATTCTCTGATTAAATGAATAACCGTCTCGCATCAAACAAGATCCACATATAATGTTCATGCTCAATGATGGCACCAAACAACAATTATTGAGGTCTAAAACTAATCCCGAAGGTAGATGTAGAGGTAGCGTGTCGACGGCGATCGCATCGACCTTGGAACCATTCCCGACGCGCAACGTCACCTCGTCCTTAGCCAATCTTCGTTTAATCTATAGCCCCTGTTTCGAGTTGCAAATATGTGCAACAGAACCAGTATCAAATACCCAGGCGCTACTACAAGCATTAGTAAGGTACACATCAATAACATGTATATCAAATATACCTTTGTTCACTTTGCCATCCTTCTTATCCGCCAAATACTTGGGGCAATTCCGCCTCCAGTGACCACTCCCTTTGCAGTAGAAGCACTCAGTTTCAAGCTTGGGTCCAGACTTGGGCTTCTTCCCGGGAGTGACAACTTGCTTGCCATTCTTCTTGAAGTTCCTCTTCTTTACCTTGCCCTTTTTCTTCAAACTAGTGGTCTTGTTAACCATCAACACTTGATGCTCTTTCTTGATTTCTACCTCCGTAGCTTTGAGCATAACAAAGAGCTCGGGAATTTTCTTATCTATCCCTTGCATATTATCGTTCATCATAAAGCCTTTGTAGCTTGGTGGCAGTGATTGAAGAACTCTGTCAATAACACTATCATCCGGAAGATTAACTCCCAGCTGAGTCAAGTGGTTATGGTACCCAAACATTCTGAGTATGTGTTCACTGACACAACTGTTCTCCTCCATCTTGCAGCTATAGAACTTGTTGTAGACTTCATATCTCTCAACTCGGGCATTTACTTGAAATATTAACTTCAACTCCTGGAACATCTCATATGATCCATGACGTTCAAAACGTCTTTGAAGTCCCGATTCTAAGCCGTAGAGCATGGCACACTGAACTATAGAGTAGTCATCAGACCGCGTCTGCCAGATGTTCAAAGTGTCTACATTAGTGGGAGGGGGTGAGGGAGTCCTAGATTGGGGTGTCCTCGGTTGTCCGGGCTATTTGATATGGGCCGGCCTAATGGGCCGTGAAGATACAAGCAGAAGACTTTCCCCCGTGTCCGGGTAGGAATCCTATATGCGTGGACGGCAAGATTGGTGTTCGGATATGTTATTTCCTTCCTCCACAAACTGACCCTGTACAACCCTAGGCCCCTCCTTGTGTATATAAACTAGAGGGTTTAGTTCATAGAGATCATCAGAATTCTCATAGGCTAGACAGCTAGGGTTTAGCCATTACGATCTCGAGGTAGATCAACTCTTGTAACCCCTATACTCATCAAATACAATCAAGCAGGACATAGGGTTTTACCTCCATTAAGAGGGCCGAAACCTGGGTAAACATTGTGTCCCACTTGTCCCTTGTTATCATCAATCCTCAGACGCACTATTCGAGACCCCCTACCCGAGATCTGCCAGTTTTGACACCAACATTGGTGCTTTCATTGAGAGTTCCACCATGTTGTCGATAGAAGGATCGATGGCTCGCCTTGTCATCAACAATGATATCACTTTTGGAAGGAACCTAGATTCAGGACAGGTCCTCCAGCTTGGCAGTTTCAGCGTGGGCACCCGCACGACCGTCAAGCCGACAACGCCCCCCGCGATCACCAAACATCACCTTTGCATCGACCTTGAACACTCCAAAAAGATGGATCCGACGGACATCTCATCCTTGAACGAGCTGCTATATCGCATCGCTTCCCTGGGGCTTGCAATAGATTATGATCGGATCGGGCTCAAACCCGATCAGAGGGAAATCAATTCCCTGTCGATTACCCATCTGGTAGCGGTTGTCGAGGAACAAGACGAGAAGGCTTCTTCCCCTAAGTTAAAGACCAGCTATGTTTGGATATCTGAGCCCCTCGAGCCAGACACCCTCCCTCGGTATGAGACTTCACGTCCTCCGAACTCAGGGTCGTACATAGGGCCCGGAAAGCACTTGGATCTTCCTGGACCCGAACTGGTGACCTCGGAGACTTTTCAAGCTCCGGACTCAATCTTGGGTCGGGATTCGGGTTTTAGCCCACCTGCCCACCACAATCAATACTCTCCCAGTAATTCAGGCCCTCCAGGCATATGTAACCTAATGTATATATGACAGCAACCTCAGGAAACGATCCATCACTTCTGGGCAAAATTCCTCCTTGTTAAAAACAAGATTAAAGATTGCTGCGATGACGATGAAGTTTTGGTTTTTTATCGTAATTGTATGGACGAGGGAATTTTGAATGCCCTAAACCACCGTTGCATACAGAACTTTATGGAATTATCACACTTAGTACAGAAGTACTGCTCGATGGAAAGCACACGGAAGGCCCAAAAATCCCGGTTGGAACCCGCTACCTATAAGCAGTCCACCACACGGGCAAAACAGATACACCCTTATGAGGCATCATATCATAAGCCCGTCGGTAAGAAAAACAAACCCTTTACGGGATACAGAACATTTCTTGATGAACTCGTCGACAAACCCTGTCAGATACATGCGACACCGAGCACCGAACCAACTCACAACCTCCGAGCATGTTGGCTACTCCGGCAGGTGGCTAAAAGCGATGAGGCTATCCTCACCAACACTACTCCAGAGAAGCATTCTCTGGAGGATGACGATCTTCACGTATTTACGGTATTCGATACCTTCTCTTCAAATAATCAGCGCAAAAGGGTGCTCCGCGACCTCGCCGAAATCAACCAAGTAACCGCAATGAGCCCTTGGAACGACGCAACAATAACTTTCACCACAGATGACGAACCAAGGGCTCGATCAGTCAGAGCACCAGCCGCCTTGGTCTTAAACCCAATTGTGGATGGCTTCCGACTCACCCAATTGTTCATGGACGGCCGAAGCGGACTTAACCTCATCTATGAGGACACGCTCGACAAAATGCAAATTGACAAGGCCCGCATAGAGGAAAGCAGTACCACCTTGCGAGGCATCATCCCTAGCTGAGAAGCACGATGTTCGGGGAAAATCAAACTTGATGTAGTATTCAGCATGCTGGAGAATTACAGGTCTGAAGAATTGCTCTTCCATGTGGCCCCCTTCAACAACGGATATCACGCCCTTTTAGGGTGGGACGCCTTCTCACGCTTCCAAGAAATACCCCATTACGGGTACATGAAGCTTGAAATGCCGGGGCCTAATGGAATAATCACAGTTACAAGTGATCCAGATAAAGCACTCCGCGCCAAAAACAAAACTACATCCTTAGCCCTTGAGGCACTATCCGAGGCCCTTGCGGCAGAAGAACTAACCTCCATGCGATCCATGGTGGATAAGAATGATGTGATCCTCGATAATAGGCCCAATCTACCACTTTCAATCCAGCAGATGAAATAGTTCAATTTCAAGTGCACCCGACAGATCCCAACAAAACAACGTCCATTGGAGCACAACTGGATACGACGGTCGATGCCGCCCTACGAGCGTTCTTGCGCGAAAATTGGGTCATCTTTGCCTGTCACCCTTCGGACATGCCAGGTATCCCATGCAGACTGGCCGAACATAGCCTCAACATAATCAAGGGGTTCAAACCGGTCAAGCAAATGCTACGGTGATTTTTCGAACCCAAATGACAAGTTATGGGGGAAGAGCTAGCTAAACTACTCGAGGCCGGGTTCATTAGAGAAATCAAGCACTCGAACTGGCTAGCCAACTTGGTCATGGTGCCAAAGAAGGATAAATCCTGGCGCCTCTGTGTCGATTTGAAAGACCTCAATAAGGCTTGCCCCAAGGACCCTTTCCTGTTGCCACGCATTGACCAGATCATTGACGCAACCGCGGGACACGACTCATTGTGTTTCCTCGATGCCTACTCCGGCTACCATCAGATTAAGATGGAGTCCGATCAGGCCGCAACGACATTTATTACCCCGTACGGGCCTTTTTGGTTCAACACTATGCCTTTTGGGCTTAAAAACGCTAGTGCCACTTACCAACGCATGATTCGAACATGTTTGGAAAAACAAATCGGCAAAGCAGTGGAAGCATATGTGGATGACGTGGTCATTAAGACTAAACACGTCGAATCATTGATGGACGATCTCCGCCTCACATTTGACAACCTCCGGACATATGACATAAGGCTTAATCCGGAAAAATGTGTTTTCGGCATTCCAGCCGGTAAGCTGCTGGGGTTCATTGTTTCCAATAGAGGAATTGAAGCGAACCCAGCCAAAATCCGAGCCTTGTCACAATTGACCATGCCAATAGACTTAAAGCAGGTCCAAAAACTAGTAGGGTGCATGGTAGCTTTGAGCCGCTTTATCTCCAGATTAGGAGAAAAGGCGTTACCACTTTATCGACTGCTCCGATGCACCGACCATTTCGAATGGACAGATGCGGCTACAGCCGGATTGGAAGAAATAAAAACCTTATTAGCAGGCAACCCAATCCTAGCCGCCCCAAGTGTTGGCGAGCCTATGTTGCTTTATATATCCGCGAGTCACCAGGTAGTGAGCGCTGTACTTGTCGTCGAGCGAGAGGAAGAGGGACATAAATTCCCCATCCAAAAACCGGTATACTATGTATAGGTGGTCCTTACACCATGCAAATCCCGATACCCTCACTATCAGAAGATAGCTTACGTGGTCTTTATGGCATCCCAAAAACTTCAGTAGTATTTTCAAGAGTGTTCGATCATGGTGGCATCCGAAGTACCACTCAATGACATCATAAATAATTAGGATGCCACCGACCGCATAGCAAAATGGGCCATTGAGCTCTTACCATTTGAAATAACATAGAAGCCTCACTGAGCTATTAAATCTTAGGTGTTGGCCGACTTCGTCGCTGAGTGGATGGAAGCCGAGCTCCCTAAAGAGTACAGTTCATACTCCAACTTGATCATGTACTTTGACGGCTCTAAAATGCTAGCCAGACTGGGGGCTGGTGTCATCTTGACACCCCCTATGGGGGACATAGTCTGCTACATGTTGCAAATCATGTATACGGACTCCAATAATACAGCCAAATATGAAGCACTTCTACATGGTCTCCGAATGGCTATCTCCATGGGCATATAATGCCTAGAGGTGCGCGGTGATTCAAACCGCGCAATATCCTAGATAAATGGAGAGTTTGATGCAAAAGATCCTAAAATTGCGGCGTATCGAAACGCCATACTAAAAATATCGGCTCGGTTTGAGGGGCTCGAGTTTCACCACGTTGCTCGGGACAGTAACCAGGCATCGGACATCCTTGCTCGAATGGGCGCCAAGTGCGATCCCGTCCTGCCTAACACCTTTGTGGAAAGTCTCTTTAAGCCATTCGTGGTATGGCAGGACGAGAGAGGAAACACTAGTCCGGACCTGATCATACCCCCAGCAGCCAAACACAATAGGGATATCATCGGGGGTTCAGACACCAAAATAACACCCTCCTCCCATGAAATCATGGTTGTTACTGCTCCATGGACCGAGCCTCTCCTCTCCTGGCCTACCTTAATAGGTAGAAGCTTCCTGATGATCAAAATGAGGCCCGTCGAATAGTTTGGTGTTCTAAAGCCTATAAAGTTCACAAAGGTGAGCTGTACAAGAAAAGCGCTACTGGAGTCCTCCAAAGGTGCATTTCTGAAGAGGAGGGACGACAACTTTTGGCTGAAATACATGTTGGTCTAGGCGGCCATCACGCTGCAGCTCGGGCCCTCATAAGCAAGGCTTTCCGTACAAGTATCTTTTGCCCAATGGCCCGAGCAGACGCACAAACCCTTGAGCAACGCTACGTGGGATGTCAGCTTTTCGCCAATCAAAGTCATATGCCTCCCATTGTCTTAAGAACAATCCCCATCACTTGGCCTTTCGCGGTCTGGGGGCTAGATATGGTCGGACCCCTTAAAGGGGGAAGCCACAAGAAAAAATATTTACTGGTTATGGTGGATAAATTAACTAAGTGGATAGAGGCCAAATGAGTAAAAATGGCTGAAGCAGGGCTAGTGATCGACTTTATATCCGGCGTGGTACACCGTTATGGTGTCCCGTAGAATCATCACTGAAATGGCTCCAATTTCACAGCCGATTAGGTGAGAAACTGGTGCACTAACTTGGGCATTAAGCTTGATTATGCATCTATGTACCACCCAAAAACAAACGGTCAGCTTGAACGGGCTAATGGCCTAATCATGAGCGCCATTAAACCTTGACTAGTGCGCTCCCTACGGGAGTTAGATAAGCACTGGGTTGAGGAACTCAATTCCGTGCTCTGGGGGCTGCGGACTACACCTAATCAAACGACGGGATACACACCTTTTTCATGGTGTACGGCGTAGAGGCTGTCTTGCCCTGCGACATTATTAATGACTCATCTCGATTGTGCATGTACGAAGAGAGAGAGGCCGAGCTCGATCGGCAGGATGACCTAGACGGCCTTGAAGAGGAGCACGATATTGCATGAGCCCATTCCGCATTTTATCAACAACAGGCTAGGAGATACCAAATCAGAGAAATGCGGGCCAAGACTTATAATGTCGGCGAACTCGTTTTGCGCCTCCCGGAGAAGAAGAAGGATAAGCTCAAACCGAAATGGGAGGGGCCCTTCATCATAGATGAAGTTATCACCGGAGGAGCCTATCGCCTTCGTAATGCATCGGATAATCGCCTCGAGCCGAATCCATGGAACGTTGCTCGGCTCGAAGATTCTACGCATAGTTCGGCCGCATCCTTTATCTCATTTCCCTTTTTCTCCTCTTCCCTTTTTTATACACATCCCAGGGCATGTTCGGATATGCCGAACTATTAGGGGTACACATCTTTAAATGTATACACCCCATTACAACTGGGGGCTTCTTTGACGAAGCTTATCACTAAAGGCTTTTTTGGCCTACATTTTCTATGTCGTTTGTTATATACAATTTTTCTGCCATTATATCCACCTCTATGACTTCAGTTTTTGCCAAGCCGGGTTGCCTCGCTCTTGTGTTTATACCCTACATTCCCAATTGTTCGGCTAGGGTGTAAAGGGAGCACCTCTGCGATTGTTACAACCGGGTAATCTGGGCTTGTACCTCAGACAGGTGAAACCGAAAGCTAGCGTTCTTAAGAGAATAATTGGTCGGCAAGCAATGACAGATTGTTTACATTTTGGTAACTCTTCAAAAAGTAATACAGGACAGGCTCCTCGTAATTTGGATCAAAACCTAGGCACGCATAATTAAGCATGCCAACCCAAGGAAAGGAACCCTTAACAGAACTATTTTCCTTGGAATATGTTTCTTACGTTAAATAAGTAATATAACATAACTCCCCGAACTACATTTTTGTCTGTTCGAGCAACATGACTGATTGCATGGTTTCCGGACATAATGAATGTTTTTACATTCCAAAATAGTATTCGGAAACACTCCACCTTCTTGGTTTGGAGGCCGAAGCTGAAAGTATGTGATGACAAATTTTCACATGTTCGGTTGGTGAAAGCACAAGTGCTCCCTAGGTGGTTTTGGTAGTTAATATCAACATATCTCTTGTTGGACTCACAATTTTACCTAGTATGTTTCAGATAAGTTCAACAATGAAGTGGCATGGACTAGAGGATGTGGAACCCCTTCAAAATGCTAAGGACAAAGGATTGGCTCAAGCTCCAAGCTCAAGACTCTACATTTTCTATTTTAGTGATCCAAGATCACATTGAGTCTATAGGAAAAGCCAATACTATTAAGAAGGGATGAGGTGTTGCTTAATGGCTTGCTTGCTCAAAGTGCTTAGTGATATGCTCCAAAGCCCTCAACCACTTTCTCACTTCCAAATATGTCCCACACCAAATATCCAACTTGGCCCCACCGATTCTTTCTATCCGGAGCCACCGAGTTTAGTTGACATAGCCACTGTCAGAAACCATAATCAGTTCGGTCTCACCGATGGGATCTTGGTCTCCCCGAGATGGGCTTGCAAACTCTCTGTTACCTATTGCAATATTTTCGGTCCCACCGAGATATGCAATCGGCCCCACCGAGTTTGCTTGGCCAACTCTCTATTTCACTTATTACCCAAATCAGTCCCACCGAGTTTGAGTAATCGGTCGAACCAAGTTTTAGATTTACCCTAACCCTAGCACATTGGTCCCACCGAAAACCCTAACGGTCACTAGCTGTGCTGAATCGGTCCGACCGAGTTTAACAATTCGGTCCCACCGAGATTGGCAAGTTGTGCAACGGTTAGATTTTGTGTGGAGGCTATATATACCCCTCCACCACCTCTTCATTCGTGAAGAGAGCCATCAGAACAAACCTACACTTCCAACCAACTTTTTCTGAGAGAGAACTACATAAACTTGTGTTGAGGCCAAGATATTCCATTCTTACCATATGAATCTTGATCTCTAGCCTTTCCCAAGTTGCTTTCCACTCAAATCTTCTTTCCACCAAATACATATCCTGTGAGAGAGAGTTGAGTGTTGGGGAGACTATCATTTGAAACACAAGAGCAAGGAGTTCATCATCAACACACCATTTGTTACTTCTTGGAGAGTGGTGTCTCCTAGATTGGCTAGGTGTCACTTGGGAGCCTCCGACAAGATTGTGGAGTTGAACCAAGGAGTTTGTCAGGGCAAGGAGATCGCCTACTTCATGAAGATCTACCGCTAGTGAGGCAAGTCCTTCGTGGGCGACGGCCATGGTGGGATAGACAATGTTGCTTCTTCGTGGACCCTTCGTGGGTGGAGCCCTCCATGGACTCGTGCAACCGTTACCCTTCGTGGATTGAAGTCTCCATCAACATGGATGTACGATAGCACCACCTATCAGAACCACGTCTCAAAAATCTCCGTGTCTCCAAATTGCGTTTGCACACTCCAATCCCATCCCTTTACATTCTTGCAAGTTGCATGCTTTAATTTCCGCTGCTCATATACTCTTTTCATGCTTGCTTGATATGTATTGTGATTGTTAAACTTGTGCCAAAACTCCACTTCAACTTAAAGAAATTAAAAACTGCAACTTTTAGCACTTAGTGTCTAATCCCCCCCCCCCTCTAGACAACTCTTCTTGATCCTTTCAATTGATATCAGAGCTTTGGTCTCCATTGCTTTGGTTTAAACACCATTGGAGGAAGATGGATGAGTCTACTTTGGGGAGTCTTAGACGTAGAGTGCCTATTCTTGATGGAGAATATTTTCATGAGTGGAAAAATGAAATGCTTGAGATTTTCAATGAATATCATTTGAACAAGTACGTTACTAGCCCTTGTGCACCTCATGTTGATCCGTTGCATCCTACCCTTGATGAGTCTATTGACATGATCCGCAACCTTAGAACTGTTAATCTTATCACTAGAGGCTTGCCTAGAAACTTAATTGAATGTTTGCCTACTCTTGATTGTGCCTACACTATATGGAGATTTCTTGAGGAACACTTTCCAAATTATTCCTTGAAAGATCTAGATGAAATTCTCCATAAGTCTATTGCCTTGATTAAGATGAGTTCTAATGACCCCAAATTTGGTGACTGCTTATTTGAGCTTACTAATCTTACAAGTGCCAAAGGAGATGTTGGAATCATTAGCAATATCATTTCCAAAGCTATTAGAATTCATAAACATAACCATAGAAATGATCATTTATCTAATGAATTACCCTCTCTAGGAATTTATCAATCACAAGATGATGTTGAACATGCATACTATGATGAGGATGAGGATGACAGTGACTATGATCTTAATGATGCAATGAGACACTTTGGTCTTATGGCAACTCTTCGCGGCTACATGGCTGGAGGAAAGGAATGGGTTCTTGATAGTGGATGTACTGATCATATGACCGGAGATAAAGATACGTTCCGTGAGCTTGCTGAAAACGAAGGCCCTCGAAAGTATGTCACCTTTGGTGATAACTCAAAGGGTAAGGTGGTTGGCCTAGGTAAGGTGGCCATCTCACATGATAGCTCCATACAAAATGTCATGCTCGTTGAATCTCTTGGGTACAATTTACTTTCAGTATCTAGACTTGCTAATTTCGGTTTCAATGTCCTATTTACTGAAGTAGATTGCCAAGTGTTTCGAAGAGACAATCATAAAATGGCCTTTACCGGTATACGTAGAGGTGATCTTTACATTGTTGATTTCACTAAAAAGGCTCAACCTAGAACTTTCTTAATTGCTAAATCTTCTAAAGGTTGGTTATGGCATAGACGATTAGGTCATGTTGGTAAGCGAAAACTTGACAAGCTTATTAAGGGGAATCATATCCTTGGTGTTAACGATGTCATATTTGATAAGGATAGACTTTGCAGCGCTTGTCAAGCAGGTAAACAGGTTGGAGGAAGGCATCCCATGAAGAACATCATGACCACAAGGAGGCCACTCGAGCTACTTCAGGAGGATCTTTTTGGTCCTAACGCTTACAAAAGTCTCGGTGGAAATTCTTTTGGTCTAGTTATAGTTGATGATTTTTCAAGATTTACGTGGGTGTTCTTTCTCAATGATAAATCACAGGTCCAAAAGATCTTCAAAAACTTCGCTAGGAAGGTCCAAAATCAATTTTAAGTGAAAATCAAGAAGGTTCGTAGTGACAATGGAACAAAGTTCAAGAACGCAAATGTGGACACCTTTCATAACGAAGAAGGGATTTCACATGAGTTCTCGGCTACGTACACACCTCAACAAAATGGAGTTGTTGAGAGGAAGAACCAGACACTCATCGAAATGGCGAGAACGATGCTTGATGAGTACAAGACGCCAAAGCACTTTTGGGCGGAAGCGGTTGAGACAGCTTGGCATGCAACAAATCGCTTGTATCTTCACAAGCTACTCGGCAAGACGGCATACGAGCTCCTCACCGGTAACAAACCACAAGTTGGATACTTTCGAGTATTCGGCTCGAAGTGCTACATTCTTGACAAGCATCGTCGTTCTAAATTTGCTCCTAAGTCTCATGAAGGATTCCTACTTGGTTATGGCTCAAACTCTCACACATACCGTGTCTAAAATAATTTCACCCGAAAGGTTGAAGAGATGGTAGATGTGAAGTTTCATGAATCTAACGGCTCACAAGTAGAGCAATTTCCAATTGATGTAGGAGACAAAGACACTTCGGAAGCAATCCAAGACTTGTCTACTGGCAAGATTCGTCCAACGGAGGTGAAGGAGAGTACCTCATTCGTCCAAGAGTTGATACAGAAGCATCCACAAGTGGGACACACCAAGACGAAGAAAACGAGGAAGTGCACCAAGATGAACGCCAACAACCTCCTTCTCCACCACGACAAGAGAACTACAACATCAACAACGAAGAAGGCCAAGAAGAAGAACAAGATGAAGAAGATGTTCAACCAAGATCCAAGCAAAAGCTTTCACGAGTTCGAGCAAGAATTGCTAAATACCATCCCGTTGAGCAAATCTACAATGATATCCAAACCGGGAGAATCACTCGCTCAAAAACTCATTTAGCTAACTTTTGTGAACACTATTCATTCATCTCTAGCATTGAACCTATGAAGGTTGAAAAGCTTTGGAAGATCCGGATTGGATAGATTCCATGCATGAAGAGCTACACAACTTTGAGAGAAATCAAGTTTGGACATTATTTGAGAAGCCCGACAACAACCAGAACATCATCGGTACCAAATGGGTGTTTCGCAACAAGCAAGATGAAGATGGACAAGTAGTTCGCAACAAAGCACGTCTCATCGCCCAAGGCTACACTCAAGTCGAAGGTATGGACTATGGTGAGACATATGCCCCCATTGCTAGACTTGAGTCCATTCGCATCTTACTTGCCTATGCTAATCATCATGATATTACCCTGTGCCAAATGGACATTAAAAGTTATTTTTTAAATGGTGAAATAGAGGAGGAAGTTTAAGCAACCTCCCGGATTTGTCAATCCTAAGAAACCTAATCATGTTTACAAACTTCACAAAGCTCTTTATGGTCTTAAACAAGCTCCTAGAGCATGGTATAAATGCTTGACCAAGTTCCTTATTGAAAAAGGATTTGAAATTGGAAAAATAGATTCTACTCTTTTTACTAAAAGGGTTAATGGAGAACTATTTGTGTGCCAAATTTATGTTGATGATATTGTATTTGGATCAACTAACCCTCATTTTAGTGAAAAGTTTGAAAGCTAATGTCGGAGAAGTTTGAGATGTCAATAGGGCTGGAATTCGAGTCGAGTCGAGCCAGCTCGGCTCGACTCGCTATAGCTCGTTTCGTTAACGAGCTAGCTCGACTCGACTCGTTACTATAACGAGCTCAAATTCAAGATTGTCTCGACTCGTATAACTCGCGAGTTGGCTCGTTTAGCTTGTTAAGCTCGTTAAGGATATGAACATAAAACATTATGAATAAGATAAAAATGAACATTGTTTGTGAACATTGTACATGTTTAATATGTACATTTTACTTTCACAAGTAATCATTTTTTCATATTCGTAAGGTGCCTTGGGCGGCTGGGCCTTGTGTTGTGCGCCTAGGACGCAGGGTGCTTGGCTGATCTCTTGTACCGAGCCTAACGAGTTACACGAGTACCCGTGAGATTGGCTCGTTTAACTTGGTCTATAAACGATCTTAAACTAAAGCTCGGATCGACTCGTTATTCTTCGAGTTCAAGTCGATTCGAGCCGAGTCACGAGTTACTCATTTAGCTCACGAGCTTCGAGCTTTTTTTCCAGCCCTAGATGTCAATGATGAGTGAACTCAAATTCTTTCTTGGTTTGCAAATCAAGCAAACTAAGGAAGGTACCTTTGTATCGCAAATGAAGTACACCAAGGACTTATTCAAGAAGTTCAATATGCAAGAATGCAAAGTTATGACTACACCCATGCCTACTAGTGGACATCTTGATTTAACCAAAGATGGTGAACCGATTGATCAAAAGGTTTATCGCTCTATGATTGGTTCATTGATATATCTATGTGCTTCACGCCCTGATATTATGCTAAGTGTGTGCACGATATCAAGCTGCTCCTAAAGAATGTCATCTTAAGGCCGTGAAAAGGATAGTGAGATACTTAATCCATACACCAAATTTTGGCATTTGGTACCCAAGGAGGGCCTCTTTTGATCTTGTTGGCTACTCTGACTCGGACTATGCCGGTGACAAGGTTGATAGAAAGTCCACTTCGGGTACTTGTCAATTTCTTGGTAGATCTCTTGTGTCTTGGTCTTCCAAGAAACAAAACTCGGTATCCTTATCCATCGCCGAAGCGGAATACATTGCCGCTGGATCATGTTGTGCTCAGTTACTTTGGATGACCCAAACTCTTAAAGATTATGAGATATATGTGAAACATGTTCCATTACTTTGTGACAATGAAAGTTCTATTAAGATTTCTCACAATCCCATGCAACATTCTCGAACTAAGAATATTTAAGTTCGTCATCATTTCATTCGAGATCATGTTGCCAAAGGGGACATTAATCTTAAGCATGTTCGCACCAAAAAACAGTTAGCTGATATATTCACGAAACCACTTGATGAGAAAGTGTTTTGCAGGTTAAGAGGTTAATTGAACATCATTGATGCTTCAAACTTGGAGTAGGAACTCCATTTGATACATGCAAGGCGTGAGCCTATGACTAATCCTTGATATTTCTCTTATGTTGACTATCTCATGTCTTGGATATATTTGCACCTTGCATGTTATATAATCCGTGTAGGTACTTGGATGAATCTAAATCTATGAGATTGCAACTCACTCACATCTTGAGCAATTTCTATATCACCAAGTCTCTACACAATGGTGGATGAAGACAAGGAAGCACGCAACCATTCAAACATATCCTTTGATAAATTCTATGTTGAGTTTCATGATTGTCATTTTGGATATACTAGTGCTCTTCCTTGCAAGAACTAACCCATGTAGGTAAATGAACTCAAAGTCCAAGTGGTGCTCCCAACTCTTGATGAGCTACATCAACCTTGAGCAACCCACACAAGTTCAACTACATGATTATGATCAACGCCACCACCCAAGGTATGTTATTCCATCTTAGAGAAGCTTAACTCCAAGTCATGAGTCAAAGCAACTCGACAAGATGTGAATACATCAAAAAGCTTAAACAAAAAATGGTAACCCCATTTTCAGCTTAAATGATGAGTATGACCTATGATAAAGTGATCTCACTTGACTCCTAAGTCAATATACTCTAACATAGGTGACTTTGTCGCCGACCAATTCTAGTTTCTTCTCTTTTATTTTCTGTTCTGCATTCCTTGCATCAAATTCATTGCAAATCATTCAGTTAATTCCTTGCAAATCCTTGTGAGATCTTACTTGTCTAGTGAGCTGAGTTGACAGGTGTTTTCACTGCGTTGAACTCGATCTCACCGGTTTGATACTTTCGGTCCAACCGAATGCTCTCGGTACAACCGAACCATACAACTCAGTGTCACCGATTTCACTACAGAGACATCTTGCCACTTGTTTCTGCATTCTTTTGATCCAGCTCCACTCAATGAATCTTGTCCTCGACCAGCATCCCATTCAACTTGCTGCTTTGTTCTGTGACTCAAGGACCAAACCCATCATGACAAAATCCAGAAGAACCCTTCTTGGAAATTGGTGTCAAAGGGGGAGAGAGAGATCACATCAAAACTTAATCATATCTATAGGTGGAGAGAATACTCAAGAAGAAATAGTAATCCTCAAGGACCCCAGATGCTTGGTGTTCAAGAGGAGAGAAGTCACATGTATTCAAGAGGGGAAAGACATGTTCATACTTGAGCTTTGATTTTGCTCTAATTTTCTGTTCCCTATCTTCCCCCAGCATCCCATGCTAGATTGAGGGGGAGCAAGACATCTAAGGGGAAGAAACCCTTGAATTTATTGCACATCTTTACCTTTGGGGACATGTCTATATCCAATGTGGTACTTAGTACTCACTCTACATGTCATCCCAGTCTTGGTTCTCTTGTGGTTTCCTTTGTTTGCTCTAGCCAGTAGGTGTATCTATGTTATCTAACCTTGTTTACGCAGGTTCATTCCATCCTAAGCCAACTCGAGACCACAAGGTAAGTATATGCATCACAGTCATGCGTATGAGAAATTCTTGTTGATGTACATACTGTTTGCAAGAAGGACTCATGAGCATGCAGGTACATTTCTCATATTCACATCATTTGCTCGGATGCATATAGCCAAGATACATGTAACACATTGCTTACTCTGTCATGTTTATGCATTCACATGCTCCTATATTCCATATTCACATGATTGCATACATGTAGGGGGATCCTATGCATGTTACATGTCTTTCCAAAGCTTTACTTACTATTCTCTATATCTTTATCTAAAGCTTTGATGTATGTTGTCATCAATTACCAAAAGGGGGGAGATTGAAAGCACAAGTTCTCCCTAGGTGGTTTTGGTAATTAATGTCAACATATCTCTTGTTGGACTAACACTTTTACCTAGTATGTTTTGGATAAGTTCAACAATGAAGTGGCATGGACTAGAGGATGTGGAACCCTTCAAAATGCTAAGGACAAAGGATTGGCTCAAGCTCCAAGCTCAAGACTCTACATTTTCTATTTTAGTGATCCAAGATCACATTGAGTCTATAGGAAAAGCCAATACTATTAAGAAGGGATGAGGTGTTGCTTAATGGCTTGCTTGCTCAATGTGCTTAGTGATATGCTCAAAAGCCCTCAACCACTTTCTCACTTCCAAATATGTCCCACAACAAATATCCAACTCGGCCCTACCGATTCTTTCTATCCGGAGCCACCGAGTTCAGTTGACATAGCCACTGCCAGAAACCCTAATCAGTTTGGCCTCACCGATGGGATCTCGGTCTCACCGAGATGGGCTTGCAAACTCTCTGTTACCTATTGCAATATTTTTGGTCCACCCGACATATGCAATCGGCCCCACCGAGTTTGCTTGGCCAACTCTCTGTTTCACTTATTACCCAAATCGGTCCCACCAAGTTTGAGTAATCGGTCGAACCAAGTTTTGGATTTACCCTAACCCTAGCACATTGGTCCTACCAAGTTGATCCAGTCGGTCCCACCGAAAACCCTAACAGTCACTAGCTTTGTTGAATTGGTTCGACCGAGTTTAACAATTCGGTCCCACCGAGATTGGCAAGTTGTGTAACGGTTCGATTTTGTGTGGAGGCTATATATACCCCTCCACCACCTCTTCATTCGTGAAGAGAGCCATCAGAACAAACCTACACTTCCAACCAACTTTTTCTGAGAGAGAACTACCTAAACTTGTGTTGAGGCCAAGATATTCCATTCTTACCATATGAATCTTGATCTCTAGCCTTTCCCAAGTTGCTTTCCACTCAAATCTTCTTTCCACCGAATCCATATCCTGTCAGAGAGAGTTGAGTGTTGGGGAGACTATCATTTGAAGCACAAGAGCAAGGAGTTCATCATCAACACACCATTTGTTACTTCTTGGAGAATGGTGTCTCCTAGATTGGCTAGGTGTCACTTGGGAGCCTCCGACAAGATTGTGGAGTTGAACCAAGGAGTTTGTAAGGGCAAGGAGATCGCCTACTTCGTGAGGATCTACCGATAGTGAGGCAAGTCCTTCGTAGGTGACGGCCATGATGGGATAGACAAGGTTGCTTCTTCGTGGGTGGAGCCCTCCGTGGACTCGTGCAACCATTACCCTTCATGGGTTGAAGTCTCCATCAACGTGGACGTACGATAGCACCACCTATCGGAACCACGTCTCAAAAATCTCCGTGTCTCCAAATTGCGTTTGCACACTCCAATCCCATCCCTTTACATTCTTGCAAGTTGCATGCTTTACTTTCCGCTGCTCATATACTCTTTGCATGCTTGCTTGATATGTATTGTGATTGTTAAAATTGTGCCAAAACTCCACTTCAACTTAAAGAAACTAAAAACTGCAACTTTTAGCACTTAGTGTCTAATCACCCCCTCTAGACACCTCTTCTCGATCCTTTCAGTTGGAGATACAATTTAAGAGTAAAAGTACGTTGATACGTCGAAACAAACACCTACTCTTTGTCTATTCATTTATAAGACTTTCTAAACTACATTCTTCTTGCAAGTATTTCGCAGCTATCAATACTTGATCGTATACCAAGTTCATGGGAATCTCCATTCCGTCGGTCCCCCGAGGTCCAAATCGGGCCATATGATTCGGATCGAGTCCGGTGTAGCGCGTTTTCACCATCGCCCACGCTTCTCGTGCACCTTCCCGTCATGCAGACGCCTTCCATACCTCGAAACGGCGTCGGGCACCTTTGAACAGGTTTGCCAACCCCTCCGTGCATTCCGGAGTGGCATCGGACGACCATAAAGCCTTCACTATACTTCGCATAGCTTTCGGGCTCGTTCATGCATCACGGACAGTTCCTTAAGCATGTCGCCTCGAAATCCGGATACTTCCTCTTCAAGTCGACCAGTTAACAGACCTGCAATAACAAAGTTATGACAATCCGAACTATGGGATATTATACGTCCTTTAGATGGTTCAGAAGGTCATACTGAGTATTCCGCCTTTCAACTTCTTATTTTCTTGCTGCACGACCGATAACTGAGCCTTTAAGCTCTTTATCTCTTTGGCTTGTTTATCCTTTTCCTCCTGAAGCTTGTTCTTCTAATCAGTGGTCATTGTGGACTTCTTCATCTCCGCAAGCTCTGTGGTGGTGGTGTTCAGCTTTATCTGGTTTGTTTTTAGTTCCTGGGACATCAAGTTGTTCTTCTCCCTGAGAACCTGCAGGTTGTAACGATCCTTAAATCGATTGGCCTAACCACTTCAAGTCTCGGGGGCTACTCGCATATGTCTATTAAATTTGCACAAACTATTACCTGCATATCCTTTGAAAACAGTTGAGTAACACCAGCGAGTCCATCCCAGGTGGCCTGGATATATGCATCCACGCTGAGTGCGGTAAATTCCTGTTAATAGAAACTGGAGCGCACATGGCCTCTTTCAGTCGACGGTGATTCATCACGCTCTCTACCTTGGAATTCATGATGGATCCGTCATCTGAATCCTCTTGAGGAGGCGGGTTCAGCACTGTATCAGCCCTCATCCTAGTTGACGAATCTGGTGCCAGATTAGCTAACATTCGGCTAGCAAGGTGTTTTCCCACGGTTTGCCGCGTGCTCCTCCTGAAATAGAGGTAGAGGAGAAATTTGACAATCTGATCTCATGCTTAGGCATATATTAAATGGCATACCTCTTTGAAGGAGGAGAAGGCTCGACAACGCTCCTGGTTTCCTTTCGTTTTGAGCATTGCCCTGCGCAGAGAACGCTCTCGAGGGAGTGCGGCTTGCTGAACGCCGATCCTATGAAGTACAGTTTAGTGCAATGGATAAGTTGCAAGTAAAGGCTTCTGTTTGAGGAAGCTTTTTGAATACTTATGATGGAGAAGGAGTAAGGGCGGGGGTAGTCAGCCGTAATAACCACTTCCGAGCCGTCAAGGCTCGCCTGAGAAAATACTCCATCATTGAACTCTATGTATATATCCGGATCCTCATAGAAGCCAGGGTCTTCGTTGCGATTGTGATCCTCTGGCTGTGGGGAAGGACAAAGAATGTCCTTGATCATCTTCCTCCATGACTGTTTTAAAGACAACAAAGGACTATTTGATTCGTATGCCTTGATAGCAAAGTAAAGCAGCACTAATAATCAAAATCTTACCCATTCAATGGGGTTGTACATGGAAAAGCCTTCTCGGCAGTTTAAGAAGAGGAAGTCTTCTTTTCCCCCCGTATACAGATCGACCAGGATTATGGCCAGTTCGGCCAGAGTGTCCGGACCCTTGCGTCTGTACCGAGATACATCATCCTCTCCATTGTAACACCATAAAGGAGTTACTATGGATTGCAGTGGCTGAATACATCATTTTATTGCAATGGCCATGACCTCAATTATCGAGAGCTCAGTATGAGCTAATAATCTAACCTTGCTGACCAACCTCTTTACTTTCGCACTGTCTTCCTCCTTGGGACTCCGGGGACGCCAATTGAGGCGTTTCTTCAAAGGAGCACTGGAAAATTTGGGGAGGCCACGCCGGACTGGGTCCGGAAGTGGGACGTCATCAATATAAAACCACGCTGAAGGCCATTCTTGGGATACCTCTTTGGGAGTTCCAATTGGGTAGCCTGATCCGGCTATGCGCCATACTTCGGCGCCGCCCACTTCAAATATGGAACCCCCTCGATGGTGAGGGACGAGGCAAAAGAACTTTCTCCATAGTTCGAAATGGGCCTCGCAGCCCAGAAATAGTTTGCAGAGAGCAACGAAGCTTGAGATGTGTAGAATTGAACCTGGGGTGTGATACGTCTCCAATGTATCTATAATTTTTGCTTGTTCCATGCTATTATATTATCCATCTAGGATGTTTTATATGCATTTATATCCTATTTTACATGATTTTTGGTACTAACCTATTAACCTAGAGCCCAGTGCCAGTTTCTGTTTTTCCCTTGTTTTTCAGTTTTACAGAAAAGGAATACCAAACGGAGTCCAATTAAAGTGCCAATTTTTGATGATTTTTATGGACCAAAAGAAGCCCCCGGAGTAAAAGAGTTCGGCCAAAAGAGTCCCGGGCAGTCCACGAGGGTGGGGGCGCGCCCTACCCCCCTAGGCATGTGCCCCAATCTCGTGGACGATCCGGAGACCCCCCCTTACGTGAGATCTACGCCAAAAATTCCTATAAATACTGCCGCAAGCCTCTGTAGCCACCGAAAACCAATCTAGACCCGTTCCGGCACCCTGCCGGAGGGGGGAATCCCTCTCCGGTGGCCATCTTCATCATCCCGGTGCTCTCTATGATGAGGAGGGAGTAGTTCACCCTCGGGGCTGAGGGTATGTACTAGTAGCTATGTGTATGATCTCTCTCTCTCTCGTGTTCTTTACTTGGAACAATCTTGATGTATGGCGAGCTATGCTATTATAGTTGGATCTTATGGTGTTTCTCCCCCTCTACTCTCTTGTGATGAATTGAGTTTTCCCTTTGAAGTTATCTTATCGGATAGAGTCTTTAAGGATTTGAGAACACTTGATGTATGTCTTGCATGTGCATATCTGTGGTGACAATGGGGTATCACGTGATCCACTTGATGTATGTTTTGGTGATCAACTTGCGAGTTCTGTGACCTCGTGAACTTATGCATAAGGGTTGGCACACGTTTTCGTCTTGACTCTCCGGTAGAAACTTTGGGGCACTCTTTGAAAAAGTTCTTTGTGTTGGTTGAATAGATGAATCTGAGATTGTGTGATGCATATCGTATAGTCATACCCACGGATACTTGAGGTGACATTGGAGTATCTAGGTGACATTAGGGTTTTGGTTGATTTGTGTCTTAAGGTGGCATTCTAGTATGAACTCTAGGATAGATTGAACGGAAATAATAGCTTCATGTTATTTTACTACGGACTCTTGAATAGATCGATCAGAAAGGATAACTTTGAGGTGGTTTCGTACCCTACAATAATCTCTTCATTTGTTCTCCGCTATTAGTGACTTTGGAGTGACTCTTTGTTGCATGTTGAGGGATAGGTATATGATCCAATTATGTTATTATTGTTGAGAGAACTTGCACTAGTGAAAGTATGAACCCTGGGCCTTGTTTCCACGCATTGCAATACCGTTTTCGCTCACTATCATTAGTTACCTTGCTGTTTTTATATTTTCAGATTGCAAAAACCTATATCTACCATCCATATTGCACTTGTATCACCATCTCTTCACCGAACTAGTGCACCTATACAATTTACCATTGTATTGGGTGTGTTGGGGACACAAGAGACTCTTCATCCTACGCCTCCCACGGATTGATAAACCTTAGGTCATCCACTTGAGGGAAATTTGCTACTGTCCTACAAACCTCTGCACTTGGAGGCCCAACAATGTCTACAAGAAGAAGGTTGTGTAGTAGACATCAGGGTGAGGTTATGCAGAAGGATTCCGTAAAACTCCAACAGACCCCTGAGAAAGGGATGGATCAGAAATCCTAAGCCCCGCGGGAAAAACAAAACGAAGCACACCCTCTCCTCCTTATTGGGGTTGGGGAAATTTTCCACTAGTACATCATTGCCAATTGAAGCCAATCCCGCTCGCACAGAGACTAGATCTGCGAGGGGGAGATATCCATGTGTCTGGAGTCGACTCAACTAAAGATGAGACACCGAGCAGCTCTGGCAATCACCCTCTTGAGGTCCATGAGGGCGCGAAGAAGAGCTAGGAGCGTTGGCCATGTTTTGAAGTTTTCCGTGGCTAGTCCTGGTGTTCTCTGCATGATGTGGATGGCACTTGGGGGGTCTAACCTATTTATATAGGCATTGTCCCTGTGTGGCCTGGCGTTTTTTTCTTTTTTGGTAAAAAGTTATTATGGACCATTCACATTCGCCTGGCGCATAGAAATTGAGGCGACGGCAGGGAAGGAGTCATAAAGACAAAACGTGAAAGTCAGGGCTGGATTGTTATTCGTCTGAGGTATAATGAAGAACCAGCCTTGCAAAAGCCGAAGACATGCGCCAGTTCGGGGGCTACTGATGGAGTCCTGGATTGGGGGGTCCTCGGCTGTCCGGGCTATTTGATATGGACCGGACTAAGGGGCCGTGAAGATACAAGAAGAAGACTTACCCCCGTGTCCGGGTAGGACTCCAATATGCGTGGACGGCAAGATTGGTGTCTCGATATGTTATTTCCTTGCTCCACAAAACAACCCTGTACAACCCTAGGCCCCGCCGATGTGTATATAAACTGGAGGGTTTAGTCCGTAGAGATCATTAGAATTCTCATAGGCTAGATAGCTAGGGTTTAGCCATTATGATCTCGAGGTAGATCAACTCTTGTAACCCCTGTACTCATCAAATACAATCAAGCATGACATACGGTTTTACCTCCATTAAGAGGACCCGAACCTGGGTAAACATTGTGTCCCACTTGTCCCTTGTTACCATCAATCCTCAGACGCACAGTTCGGGACCCCCTACCCGAGATCGGTTGGTTCTGACACTGACAGGAGGCTTGTCACCAAGCCGTGCATCAAGGACATAATTCTTCTGTGCAGCTATGAGAATAATCCTCAAGTTACGGACTTAGTCCGTGTAGTTGCTATCATCATCTTTCAACTTAGCTTTCTCTAGGAACGCATTAAAATTCAAGGGAACGGTAGCACGGGTCATTGATCTAAAACATAGATATGCAAAAACTATCAGGACTAAGTTCATGATAAATTAAGTTCTATTAATCATATTACTTAAGAACTCCCACTTAGATAGACATCCCTCGAGTCATCTAAATGATCACGTGATCCATATCAACTAAACCATGTCCAATCATCACATGAGATGGAGTAGTTTTCAATGGTGAACATGTCTATGTTGATCATATCTACTATATGATTCACGTTTGACCTTTTGGTCTCCAGTATTCTGAGGCCATGTATGTACATGCTAGGCTCGTCAAGCTTAACCCGAGTATTCCGCATGTGCAAAACTGTCTTGCACCCATTGTATGTGAACGTAGAGATGATCACACCCGATCATCACATGGTGTCTCAGCACGACAAACTATCGCAACGGTGCATACTCGTTGAGAACACTTATACCTTGAAATTTTAGTGAGGGGTCATCTTATAATGCTACCGCCGTACTAAGAAAAATAAGATGCATAAAAGATAAACATCACATGCAATCAAAAATATGTGACATGATATGGCCATCATCATCTTGTGCCTTTGATCTCCATCTCCAAAGCACCGTCATGATTTCCATCGTCACCGGCTTGATACCTTGATCTCCATCATAGTGTCGTTGTCGTCTCGCCAACTATTGCTTCTACAACTATCACTAACGCATAGTGATAAAGTAAACCAATTACATGGCATTTGCATTTCATACAATAAAGAGACAACCATAAGGCTCCTGTTAGTTGCCGATAACTTTTACAAAACATGATCATCTCATACAATAACATATATCACATCATGTCTTGACCTATCACATCACAACATGCCCTGCAAAAATAAGTTAGACATCCTCTACTTTGTTGTTGCAAGTTTTACGTGGTTGCTACGGGCTTCTAGTAAGAATCGTTCTTACCTACGCATCAAAACCACAACAGTGATTTATCAAGTTTGATGTTTAACCTTCAATAAGGACCGGCCACAGTCAAATGCGATTCAACTAAAGTTGGAGAAACAGACACCCGCCAGCCACCTTTATGCAAAACTAGTCTCATAAACATGGCCATGCGAAACTAGTCTCATAAACATGGTCATGTAAGGATGGTCCGGGCCGCTTCATCCAACAATACCGCCGAATCAAAATAAGACATTGATGGTAAGCAAAATGACAATCACCGCCCACAACTCTTTGTGTTCTACTCATGCATATCATCTATGCATAGACCTGGCTCTGATGCCAATGTTGGGGAACGTAGCATGCAATTTGAAAAAAAATTCCTACGCTCATGCAAGATCTATCTAGGAGATTGATGCGTCTTGAACCTACGTCGGTATTTCCCCAAAGAGGAAGGGATGATGCAGCATAGCGACGATAGGTATTTCCCTCAGTGATGAAACCAAGGTTATCGAACCATTAGGAGAACCAAGCAACAACACGTAAACTGTACCTGCACACAAATAACAAATACTCGCAACCCGATGTATTCAAGGGGTTGTTAATCCCTTTCGGGTAACGGCACCAGAAATTGGCAAACGAACATGAATAAATTATAGTAGATTGATAGACCGAATGCCAAATAAAATAAATTGTAGCAAGGTATTTTTGTATTTTTGGGTTTAATAGATCTGAAAATAAAAGGCAAATAAAATAGATTGCAAATGCAAATAATATGACAAAGAGACCAGGGGGCCGTATGTTTCACTAGTGGCTTCTCTCGAGAAAAATAGCAAATGGTGGGTAAACAATAACTGGCACTTCAGCCCATTGGTTGTCTTCTGGTCCAAAAAAATCCACAAAAAGTTTCACCGCGCTTGGACTCCGTTTGATATTGATTACCTGTGATGTAAAAAACATGCAAAAAATAGCAACTGGCACTTGGCACTATGTCAATAGGTTAGTACCAAAAATGATATAAAATGACTACAAAAGGATTATAAGACATCCAAGATTGATAATATAACAACATGGAACAATCAAAAATTATAGATACATTGGACATGTATCAGCATCCCCAAGCATAATTCCCGCTCGTCCTCGAGTAGGTAAATGATAAAAGCAGAATTTTTGATGTGGAATGCTGCCTAACATGTCATCTCATATTCTTTTCTTTATAGAATGGAAATTTGGACTTTTATATTGTTTAAAGCAATAGTCTAGTTTTGACATGATAACTTAAATACTCAAGCATATCAATAAGCAACCATGTCTTTCAAAATATCAATGCTAAAATAAGCTATCCCTAGCCCATCATGATCAATCATTGATCCATTCATGAAACACACTCGCATATTAACTACAACCAATGCTCAAGTATGATCATACTGGCTCCTAGTTTGTGCTTTTACAAGAGAATATGGAGACTCAAATTCAAAAATAAAAATAGCATAATGTAAAAGAAAGGCCCTTCACAGAGGGAAGTAGGGATTTGTAGAGGTGCCAGATCTCAAAGCGAAAATTGAGAGATAAAAACATTTTGAGAGGCATACTTTTCCCACCAACGAAAAATACTTAGAGTTCCCAACACTTTCCATGCTAGATATATCATAGGCGGTTCCCAAACAGAAATTAAAGTTTATTCCTTTTTCCACCATACTTTCACTTTACATGGCTAACCATATCCACGGGTGCCTTCCATACAAACACTTTCCAAGGAATTTATTTATTGACAACATAAAGTAAATTCATTTTTTCATTTCGGGACTGGGCATCCCTAATACCTTTGCCTTACTCTCGTGCAATTACAAGTGAATAAACACTCATCGTGAGAATAACACATCTAGCATGGAAAATATTAGCCACCCCTCACCGCCTCACGAGCGGTACGAGCACATACAAATTTTCTTAGAACGGCAAAAGAATACCGCATATAGGTAGGTATAGTGGACCCATGTGGCAAGACTGGTTTAAAGGATTTTGGATGCACAAGTAGTGATCATACTTAGTGCAAAATGAAGGCTAGCAAAAGATTGAGAAGTGACCAACCAAGAAACGAATAATATCATAAGCAAGCATTAAGCATAATTAACACCGAATAATGCACCAAAAGTAGGGTATAATTTCATTGCATGACTATTAACTTTCGTGCTTGCATGTGGAATCACAAACCTTAACACCAATATTCTTACTAAAGCATTACTCATCAACATGACTCACATATCATATCATCATATCTCAAAACTATTACTAAGAATCAAGTTTATTTTGTCCAATGATCTTCATGAAAGTTTTTATTATATCCTTCTTGGATATCTATCACTTTGGGACAAATTTTCATGTGTTGCTTTTGATAAGCTCAAACAAATATAAGTGAAGATCATGAGCATAATATTTCTTTCTCTCAAATTAATTTAAGTGAAGCAAAAGAGAATTTCTTCAAAATTTTACTAACTCTCAAATAAATCTAATTGAAGCAAGAGAGAATTTCTTCAAAAATACTAAAGCACACCGTGCTCAAAAAGATATAAGTGAAGCACTAGAGCAAATCCATACCTCATAAAAATTTAAGTGAAGCATAGAGAGCAATTTCTAACAAGTCATGGCATAATTTTGGCTCTCTCAAATAGGTGTGTCCAGCAAGGGATCAAGACTTAAAACAAAAAATAAAACAAGAAAAGACTCATATCATACAAGACGCTCCAAGCAAAACGCATAGTATGTGACGAATAAAAATATAGCTTCGAGTAAAATACCGATGGTCGTTAGAAGAAAGAGGGGATGCCACTCGGGGCATCCCCAAGCTTAGTTGCTTGATCTCTTTGGATAATATATTGGATGCCGGGGTATCCCCAAGCTTAGGCTCTTCTTACTCCTCATTCCTTCATCCATCATAAGATAACCCAAAACTTGAAAACTTCAATCACAAAAAACTCACCAAAACCTTCGTGAGATCCTTTAGTATAAGAAAAAAAATCACTACTATAAATGATGTTGCAAAACAATTCATATTTTATTATTGCATTATATCTACTGTATTCCAACTCTTCTATGGCAAAAAATCATGAAATAAAACCATAGAATCATCAAAACAAGCACACAATGCAAAGAAAACAGAATCTGTCAAAAACAGAACAGTCTGTAGAAATCTGAATATTTCCAATACTTCTATAACTCCAAAAACTCTAAAAAATTAGGATGACCTGGGAAATTTGTATATTAAGCTCCTGCTAAAAGAAATGATATTTTATCGTTCTCTAGTTAGAAATGAGAATTGTTTTCGTGAGCGCAAAAGTTTCTATTTTTCAGCAAGATCAAACAACTATCACCCAAGAAGATCCTAAAGGCTTTACTTGGAACAAACACTAATTAAAACATAAAAAACACAATCATAAAAGTAGCATAATTGTTCTAACACTCAAGAACAGATAGAAAAAAGGAAAAATAAATTGTATTCATTGGGTTGCCTCCCATCAAGTGCTATAGTTTTACGCCCCTAGCTAGGCATAAAGTAAGGATCTAAATTTTGTCATCCTTATTCTTAATTTGCTTAGAGGTGTTTTCATCATGGGGTTTTGTAAAAACAACATAAAACATATTATCCATAGAAACCTTAGCACTATTAAGTTGCCCATTATCATAACCGCGTTGATTTCCGGCAACAATCCAAGAGTAATGTTGATTAACATTATTAAAAACTTGTTGAATTATATCTAGAATGGGGACTTCCTTTTTAAGATTATCATCAAAGATTTATTATCCCCAAGCAAATGTCTTAATGCATAATCTCTATTGTATAGAATTTCATCTGTTACAGGCTTTTCATGATTCATGCCATAAAACATCAATTGTATTTTTATTATTTTTGGGTTTAATAGATATGAAAATGAAAGGAAATAAAATAGATCGCAAAAGCAATAATATGAGAAAGAGACCCGAGGCCGTAGGATTCAGTAGTGGCTTCTCTCGAGAAAAATAGCAAACAGTGGGTAAACAAATTACTGTTGGGCAATTGATGGTACTTCAAATAATCATGATGATATCCAGGCAATGATCATTATATAGGCATCACGTCCAAGATTAGTAGACCGACTCCTGCCTGCATCTACTACTATTACTCCACACATCGACTACTATCCAGCATGCATCTAGTGTATTAAGTTCATGGAGAAACAGAGTAATGCAATTAGAACGATGACATGATGTAGACAAGATCTATTTATGTAGAAATAGATCCCATCATTTTATCCTTAGTAGCAACAATACATACGTGTCGATTACCCTTCTATCGCTGGGATCAAGCACTGTAAGATTGAACCCACTACAAAGTACCACTTCCCATTGCAAGATAAATAGATCAAGTTGGCCAAACAAAACCCAAATATCGGAGAAGAAATACGAGGCTATAAGCAATCATGCATATAAGAGATCAAAGAAACTCAAATAACTTTCATGGATAAAAAGATAGATCTAATCATAAACTCAAAGTTCATCCGATCCCAACAAACACACCGCAAAAAGAGTTACATCATATGGATCTCCAAGAGACCATTGTATTGAGAATCAAACGAGAGAGAGGAAGCCATCTAGCTACTAACTACGGACCCAAAAGTCTACAAAGAACTACTCACGCATCATCAGAGAGACACCAATGGTAGTGGTGAACCCCTCCGTGATGGTGTCTAGATTAGATCTGGCGTTTCTGGATTCTGCGGCAGATAGAATTGATTTTCGTCAACTCCCATAGGGTTTATGGAATATTGGGGTATTTATAGAGTAAAGAGGCGGTCCGAGGGGCACCTGAGGTGGGCACAACCCACCAGGGCGCGCATGGGCCTCCGGGCGTGCCCTGGTGGGTTGTGCTCCCCTCGTAGCAGCCCCCAGGTGCTTCTTCGGCCCATTGGTGGTCTTTTGGTCCAAAAAAATCCACAAAAGTTACACTGTGTTTGGACTCCGTTTCATATTGATTATCTGCGATGTAAAAAACATGCAAAAATCAGCAACTGGCACTTGGCACTATGTCAATAGGTTAGTACCAAAAAATGATATAAAATGATTATGAAACATCCAAGATTGATAATATAACAACGTGGAATAATAAAAAATTACAGACATGTTGGAGACGTATCAGAGATGCATATCAAAGAGAGGGGGAGAGTGTGTCTACATACTCTCATAGACCGAAAGTGGAAGCGTTTGACAACATGGTTGATGTAGTCAAACTTCTTCTCCTTCTGACCGATCAAGCACCGAACGTACGACACCTTCGAGTTCTACACACGATCAGCTCGATGACGTCCCTCGAACTCTTGATCCAACAAAGTGTCGAGAGAGAGTTTCGTCAGAACGACGGCATGGTGACGGTGATGGTGAAGTGATCAGCGCAGGGCTTCGCCTAAGCACTACGACAATATGACCGGAGGCGTAAACTATGGAGGGGGTGCCGCACACGGCTAACAGATGTTTGTGTGTCCTCTAGGAGCCCCCCTCCCCACATATATATAGGTTGGATGGGGGAAGAGGCATCCGGGGGCGCCCAAGTAGGTCGAATCCTACTTGGGCTCCCACCCGAATTTGCCCCCCTCCTTGTTTTTGCACTAGGAGAAGGAAGGAGGAGGTGCCCCCCCTTTCATTTCTCCCTTGAGAAGGGGAAGGAAAGAGGGGCTAGCCCTCCTCCCTTGCCTTCCCTAGGGCTGGCCAGCCTGGTGGAGGGGCACACCAGCCCCCTGTGGGCTGGTATGTCCCTCCCTAGGCCCATTAAGCCCATATAGCTTGCCGGGGGTTGCCCGAAACCCCTTCTGGTGACCCGATACATACCTGGTAGCCCCGAAACATTTCCGGTGTCCAAACACTATCGTCCTATATTAGAATCTTTACCTATCGACCATTTCGAGACTCCTCGTCATGTTCGTGATCTCATCCGGGACTCCAAACAACATTCGGTCACCAAATCACATAACTCATATAATACAAATCGTCATCGAACGCTAAGCGTGCGGACCCTACGGGTTCAAGAACTATGTAGTCATGACCGAGACACCTCTCCAGTCAATAACCAACAGCGGAACCTGGATGCTCATATTGGTTCCTCCATATTCTACGAAGATCTTTATTGGTCAAACCGTAATGACAACATACATTATTCCCTTTGTCATCAGTATGTTACTTCCCCGAGATTCGATCGTCGGTATCTTCATACCTAGTTCAATCTTGTTACTGGCAAGTCTCTTTACTCGTTCCGTAATGCATCATTCCATAACTAACTCATTAGCACATTGCTTGCAAGGCTTATTATGATGTGCATTCCCGAGAGGTCCCAAAGATACCTCTCCGATACTAGGAGTGACAAATCCTAATCTCGATCTATGCCAACCCAACAAACACCTTCGGAGATACCTGTAGAGCATCTTTATAATCACCCAGTTACGTTGTGACGTTAGATAGCACACAAGGTATTCCTCCGGTATCCGGGAGTTGCACAATCTCATAGTCAAAGGAATATGTATTTGACATGAAGAAAGCAATAGCAATAAAACTTAACGATCAACATGCTAAGCTAACGGATGGGTCTTGTCCATCACATCATTCTCCTAATGATGTGATCACGTTCATCAAATGACAACACATGTCTATGGTTAGGAAACTTAACCATCTTTGATTAACGAGCTAGCCTAGTAGAGGCTTTGTAGGGACACTGTGTTTTGTCTATGTATCCACACATGTATCAACTTTCCAGTTAATACAATTCTAGCATGAATAATAAACATTTATCATGATATAAGGAAATATAAATAATAACTTTATTATTGCCTCTAGGGCATATTTCCTTCAATTCCCTATGCAAGCACGGAAGTCAATAGTTATGTAATGAAATTACAGCCTACTTGTGGTGCATTATTCGGTGTTAGTTATGCTTAATGCTCGCTTATGTGATTTTTTGTTTCTTGGTTGGATGCTTCTCAATCTATTTGCTAGCCTTCCCTTGCACTAAGTGGGAATACTACTTGTGCATCCAAAATCCATAACCCAGTTTGCTATATGAGTCCACCATACCTACCTATATGTAGTATACTCTTGCCGTTCTAAGCAAATTTGTATGTGCCATCTCTAATTTTCAAAATAAATTTCCTTTTTGTGTGCTCGTACCGCTCATGAAACGGTAGGGGGTGGCTGATATTTTTCCATGCTAGATGTTCTATTCTCAAGATGAGTGTTTATTCACTTGTGATTGCACGAGAGTATGGCAAAGGTATTAGGGATGCCCAGTCCCGAAATGAAAAATGAATTTACTTTATGTTGTCAAATAATAAATTCCTTGGAAAGTGTTGGTATGGACGGTACCCGCGGATACGGCTAGCCATGGAATGTGAAAGTATGATGGAAAAAGGAATAAACTTTAATTTCTGTTTGGGAAACGCCTATGATATATCTAGCATGTAAAGTATTGGGAACTACTCGATCCTTTTCGTTGACAGGAAAAGCATGCGTGTCACACCATAGGTAGTTCATGCATTAGAGTTATTGCATCATGTTTAAATTTCCCAAAAATATGAAATGGGGATGATAGAACCCCCAGCACCCCCCTGGAACAACTAGGGTTTACTAAAAACTTTTTCAATGAACCTGAAATGCCCTTCTATAAAGTCCACCCTTTTTGTTTTGGGTTAAAACCTTTGACAAAAATGGTGAACATTTTTCTAGAACATCTTAAGGTCATTGGATTAATTCATATAGTATTTGCATTTGGGAATTTAAATGCTATGAAATATTTTGAATGCTCAAATAATCATAAACTAAAATGTTTACTGTTGGATATATTCTAAGCAGTAGCCATGATTATTTTATGATTTTTGGAAATGCCCTGGCATTTTTAATAAAGCCCTAAAGTTACAGAAATAATAGAAAATAAATAAAAACAGAAAAAGAGAGGTATAGGAACTAACCTGGCAGCCCACTGGCCGGCCCAGCCCAGCAGGCCCAGATGCCAGTCGTCCCCAACCTCCTGCCAGTGGGCAGGAGGGCGCGTGCCGTCGCGCGCTAACCACGCGCCCCGGCCACCTCCTGCTTGCCGCTCCCCCTCGACGCCTGGATGCCTCTAGGAGACGCCACGCACCCCCGTGGATCTCTCTCACTCTCTCCCGACCTTTCCCCCCTCCTCTGCTCTCTCTCCGGCGCAGCCCAAGCGGAGCTCGTCGCCGCCGACGCTGTTTTCCACTGCCACCGTGCTCCCCTCACCTCCCCGCGCTGTCCACAGCCTCCGCCATCGTCCGACGCTCCGCCCCACCTTGGCCCCGAGCGCTGGGACGGCCTGCATCGCCGACTGCCTCGCCTTCTTCCTCCTCGGCCGCCGAGGACCGCCACCGTCAATTCATCGCCGTCAGGTCTTCCCCAAGCCCACTGAGTAGCTCGTCGCAACCGGCATGAGCCACTGAACTTTCTCCCCCTCTCCGTTTTCCCCCTTGTGCGCCATAGCGACCACACCATGCTCACCCGTACGCACCGCCACCGACGAGTCTCCGGCCATCAAATGGTCCGACCGTCGTGCCCAGCTTCCTCCCCGCATCGCGTAGAGCACGTACGTGCCCTGCATGAGCTACCACGGCCGTCACAACGATGACCCCGACCTCACCCGAGCCCCGGCGACCACCAAGGTCGACGCCGGCGACGACTCTGGACACCCCAGGCCCAACCACCCACACTACTCAACGCAGACGAGTGCCCGCGTCATGTAGATGCCCTCCGCCGGCCAAATGGTCGCCGGAGGAGGAAACCCGCACCCCTCCGCCGTCCCTGGCCTTGCCGTCAATGAGCCCCGGGTCATCTCCGGCGAGCTTGACCCGGGTTGACCCTAGTTTGACCCCGCCTGAGTCAATGACATGTGGGGCCGGCTCCTAACTAATTAGTTTAGTTTTTAATTAGTATTAATAACTCTGTTAGAGGTTAATGACCTCGTTAACTAACTCTATCTCACTGACATGTGGGCCCAGGGCCTTACTAACCTAGTTTAGTGCTAACTAAACACTAACTAACTCTGTTAGTTAGCTGAGACACTGACAGATGGGGCCCACCAGTCAGGTTTGACCTGGGCTGGAGCCTTTGACCCGCTGACGTCACAGTGACTCAGTGCTGACGCAGTTAATTATTTTCTGGATTTATTCTTATATAGGAAATTCCAAAAAATAACCAAAACTTCTAAAATTCATAACTTTTAATCTATAACTCCAAATGCAAAGATTTATATATGAAATTTGATCAGAAAAATTCAATCTTTCCATCTGTAATGGTTTCAAGCATGACAAAACACTTTAACCTTGCTGTTTAGGTGAAACAAGATAATACACTTATAATGCTTAACCCAATTCAACTTGTTTCACATTGCATTAGGCAGGACACCTCATTTTGCCATGTCATAGCATGCATCATATTGTTGCATATTGCCATGTGATGATTATATTCTGTGGTGTCTTTCGTGGTAGGTTCTGCCTCCGAGGATATCTCAGAGTATCCAACTGAAGGGCAGTACCCTACTACCACTCCATCAGGCAAGCATCCCCATTGATCATATCGATACAATCCCATGTTCTCGCCTCTGCTCTCGTTTAATGCATTAAGACAACAACGTTTCAAACTGCTGTGTGCTACGGTAGTTGAACCCTTATCCTCTGCATGACCTATCATTGCCACAGTAACTAGATGAAACCCACTAGCATGTGTAGGAGTTGATTGAGCCATGTATGTGTTTCCTACCTTGCTATGCCTGCTATGCTTAGAGTTGAGTCAGGTATGGTTCATCTAGGTGATGGGCTAGAGTGAAGTGATTATGTCGGTAATGTGAGGGATGTGTTGAACATGATTTGCTAAAGGTATCGATGAGAGGCCATGTAGGAGTACATGGTGGGTTGTTTCATTGAGGCCCTCCCTAAGAACTGAGATCTGCATGTGTGATTTAAGATTCAGTTACTACCATACATTGGGCCTGAAACACAATGGACCCTCTCGGCTTCTTAATCACCCTAGTACTTTGTCCAGGAGTTGCAACTAGTTTATGATGTTTGTAGGTTATGTGTTGACGGCCGTGCGTAGCGCTGACCCTAGGGGTGGGCTATGATGCGGTAGATACACCATGGCACGGTGTACCGAGTCACCCGTTTGGTGTCTCGGGAACCCTGTTCACATCGTTCGGGGCCGTATGTGGAAACCTTGGCCGGACTCCCTGCGGATGGAACCTGGATAGGCGATAAACCTGGACTAGAGACTTGAGTGTTTAGGTAGGCCGTGGCCGACACCCTCATTGGGTTTCCGCTTGAAGGTTGCCGAGTACATGTCCTGTAAACAATGGTAAGTGGTGATAGCGTGTATGAAGAAGTACAACCCTGCAGGGTTAACATCATCTATTCGAATAGCCCCATCCGCGGTAAAGGACTAGTTGGTTTCCTATACAGTTCATAGACAAGTTAATGGTTACTACTAAAAGACTCAAGATAAGTGTTAGTACTGAGGATGGCCCTCTCGTAGGATGACGAGGGAGGATCCCCGATGGAGTATTGTGTTGGTGATTAGTGGACTCGTGTGTGAAAACTATTTTACTAGTGGTGTCTCATAGGATAGCTTAGCCAAAAGTCAAAGCTGGCTTGCTGCAATAACTCGACCACCTTCTTGAGAATGAGCATGTATAGTAGGTTCTGTTGTAAGACTTGCTGAGTACCTTTGTACTCATGTTGCTTTAATTACTGTTTTCAGACGACAACACCGCCCCTCCAATGGGTTTTATGTAGACCTCGACGTCGATGAGTAACTTGCCACCCAGGTGGTGATCCTGGCCATGGAGGGCCCTATGTAGATAGACAGGCTTCGATAAGCCTTCTTTCTTTCTAGTGTCTGTACTCAGACTATTTGCTTCCGCATGTGCTTGTATGCTTGTATGACTTGAGTGTCGGGTCATGTGACCCCTACCTGTATGAACATGTTCTGTATGGCTCTCTGGAGCCTTTAAATAAAGTACTTGAGTTGTAGAGTTTTGTTGCGATGCCATGTTGTATTTACACATATCGAGCATATTGTGTGTATGATTGAAATGCTTGGTATGTGTGGGATCCGACAATCTAGTTGTTTATCCTTGGTAGCCTCTCTTATGGGGAAATGTAGTCTAGTGCTCCTTGAGCCATAGTAGTCCGCTACAGCCCGGTTCACCGGAGTCCTGCTAGCCCAGCACTACTGCTCAGGACACTTGACTGGTCGGCATGTGTTTCACTTCGTTCCTATGTCTGTCCCTTCGAGGAAATGTCACGCGGTGACATCCGGAGTCCTGCCTAGCCTGCTACAGCCCGGGTTACCCGGAGTCCTGTTAGCCTAGTGCTACAGCCCGGATTCACACGCTGTTGACCGACATGCTCGATGTGATTCATGTATGCCTGTCTCCATAGGTCTATGCCGCTTTGGGTTCACGACTAGCCATGTCGGCCCGGGTTCTCTGACATATGGATGCTAGCGACACTATCATATACGTGAGCCAAAAGGCGCAAACGGTCCCGAGCCATGGTAAGGCGACACCCGTGGGGATACCGTGCGTGAGGCCGCAATGTGATATGAGGTGTTACTAGCTAGATCGATGTGACTTGGAATCGGGGTCCTGATAGCATTGGCATCAGAGCCGGACTGCCTGTAGGTTCGTTGAGCCAAACTGGTCGATGCCGAGTCTAGAAATGCTTTAGTTATATGTATGGGAATTGATTGTGGGAGGGAACGTAAGGCTCTTTTACTCCTTTAGCTTATGCCCTCTGATCTGAGTCATTCTCTTCTCATTCTACATGGGTTAAGGACTAGGCTCTCTTCTCTCTATCAGGTTCACGTGTACTAATCCGTAGTAGCTTATAGGATTGTTGTTACAAGCCTCCGTATAGTTTCTACTACTTTTAGTATGTTGCTAGTTGAATCAGAACCTTGATATGATGTTGTTGAGTGGTATTGCAAACTGTTGTGGATGTCTCAATTCTTTTTCTGAGCATTTACGGTCGTTATGCTGTCCGAATTCCCCTAGAAAATTCTAATGCCTTTGCATTATTCTGTGCTTTCATATGGCCACCCGTTCCCAGAACCAAGTGGTTCGTCTGACCCGGTGCCTCGATGTACCCAGTCATACGGCCATGTTGGTTCGAGTGAAGGTTGAGTCAGGCTATCAGTGGTATCTGGAATATACCGTCGAGGAGCAGTTCCGAGACTTCAACCAGAGCCGGTACCTTTCTACCGTCAGGATATATCCCTCTTATCCTGGAGCCACTGAACCCCTTCACTGTTCCTATGGACTTGGGGTCACTATTGAGATGTCTGTGCAGGATGCAGCCTATTCAATGATGACTATCATTCGAGCCAGGACTGCCTTGCTTTAGAACACCGATTTCTGTTACATGCCAGCCTCACTCCCTGGAGCACAGGGGTACTATCAGGCTTTGTACTATGACTCTGCACATGAGGAGTCACTACTCCGCACCACTGCCGAGATGCTCGAGGACAAGGACCGTGAAAATCGGGCCTTGCGTATGGAGCTTTTCCACACTCGTTTTGATCATTGGGCCACTTTGACTCGGTTTGCACCTGCGGTGCAGGCAGGATACATGGACATGAGGGACCTGTACCCTGTGCGGTCTAGATTGCCAGATTGTATGGAGTGGCGCGATGTAGGAGGCATCACCCCTCCTCGTGGTCCCCGTCTTCCACCGCCTGTGGGGCCAAGGCCACATCCGAGTCCCTATGGTCCACAGGCTCCGCAGGACCGTCTGTTCCTAGATGATCATGTTCCACTTCCAGGCTTTGGTGGTGACTTTTATGAGGATTACTATGGAGCCGTCTGAGCTAGTAGTAGTTTCACTAGTACTGTAATAGTTGTATTCTCCACAGTCCTGCGTGACCGTGGGATACGACTTGGTGTGTATCACGCTCCGGAGGTGTAGAAAAATAATGTATAGGAGCTTGGAGTGCCTCCGATGAGATGTAATGTCTTTCACCGTAGTTGTACTCTAGCATGGGCTTGTACTAAACTATGTACGGTGTGTATGACCAATGGTATATATATGGCAGTTTCTATATTACCATGTCGTGCAATGAACATCTTAGCATTCCATGTTATCCATTACATTCTGCACTTCCTTGCCAAGTTTGTGCCATCCTTGTCTAAACCGTTGTCTTGTTTTTCCTAGGATGGTCAACACCCGCAGCAACCCTGCTGCCCCGGAGCAAGGAGAAGCCAGTGTAGCTAGGGGTGAAAATCTGCCTCACCCGCCTTCTCTGGCCGAAGTTATGCTGGAGGCAGAAAGAAACAAGCGTGAGACCAACCGCTTGTTGGAGCGGATTGAGCAGAACACTGCACGCCATCAGCGAAACGACTTGGTGTCAATCAATGACTTCATCAAGTTGTACCCACCAAAGTTTAATCATTCTGCCGAGCCCCTCGACGCGGATGACTGGCTTCGCAGCATCACCCACAAGCTACGTTCTGCTAACGTAGCCGAAGCTGATAAGGTTACCTATGCTGCCTATCACCTCGAAGGCCCTGCTAGCCTTTGGTGGGAAAACTTTGAGGCTATGCGCCCGGTCGGCCAAATCACTACTTGGGCTGAATTCAGTGAGGCTTTCCATGAGCATCACATCCCGGAAGGTCTCATGGATCGTAAGAGGGAAGAGTTCTGCAATTTCACCCAAGGAAGACTGACTGTGGATGCATATAGTCGTGAATTTGGGAATCTGGCACAATATGCTCCTGAAGAGGTATCCACCGACGCTAAGAAGCAGGCAAGGTTCCACCAGGGACTTAGCCCCGAGCTTCGCCGCGATCTTCGTCTGCACGAGTGCACCTCCTTCCAGAAGCTGGTCAATAAAGCCATCAGTGCTGAGACAGGCCAGTCTGACTATGACGCTTCATGCAAGCACTCTCGTGATTTTGGCTCTTCATCCGGCTCTGGATCTCAGAAGCGCCGAGTGTGGATTCCAAGCACAGCGCTGCCACCCAGGTTCATTCCGAGGCCATCCTTTGAGGCGCCTCGCCCCAACCAGCAGTTTGCACCGCCTAAACCCTATGGTGGCCCCGCTGCTAATGCTGCTCCACGCCCCAATGTTGTGACATGTTTCAAGTGTGGAGAGCCGGGTCAGTACAGTCGAGAGTTTCCCCAGAACAACAACCCCAATCAGTCTGGAAAGTCCGTTGGCCGTGGTAAGCCAGCGGGAAAGACATTCTACGCCAAGCCAGCCACCACTACACGTGGCCATGTCAACTATGTCTCAGCTAAGGAGGCTCATGAGGATCCTAACGTCGTCCTTGGTACGCTCCTTGTTAATTGCCATCCGGCATCTGTTATTTTCGATACTGGAGCATCTCATTCATTCATATCTGAGAGCTATGCTCGATTGCATAACACGACATTCTGTGACATGCCCACTTCCATGGTAATTCAAACTCCGGGTTCCAAATGGCAAACTTCTAGAGTAAGCCATGGGAATGAAATTCTTGTCGATAGACTTGTCTTCCTTGCATCTTTAATAGCTCTCAAGTCCTCGGACATAAACATCATCTTGGGTATGGACTGGATGTCAGCTCATTATGCTAAGATTGATTGTGCCACTAGAACCGTTCAACTTACTCACCCATCGGGCAAGACAGTCAATGTCTTAACTCTAGTGGCCAAGCGCCAGCTTTACTCCCTAAATGCCAACCCCCTTCCAGACCTTGAAGATATTCCGGTAGTCCGAGACTTTCTGGATGTCTTTCTAGAAGAACTGCCAGGTGTTCCACCTGACAGGGATGTCGAGTTTGTGATAGACCTTGTTCCAGGAACCGTTCCAATTTCTAGAAGACCCTATAAGATGGCACCCATAGAACTAGCCGAGCTTAAGAACCAACTCGATGAGTCCTTGAAAAAGGGTTTCATCCGTCCTAGTTCCTCTCCTTGGGCTTGCCCCGTCCTCTTCGTCAAGAAGGATGGAACGGATCGGATGGATTACCGACCTGTCAACTTGGTCACTATCAAGAACAAGTATCCGCTCCCTAGGATCAACGATCTGTATGACCAGCTCGCTGGATCCTCAGTCTTTTCCAAGATGGATTTGAGGTTGGGCTACCATCAAATCAAAATCAGAAACGGGGACATTCCCAAAACGGCCTTTGTTACTCATTATGGCCAATACGAGTACACCGTTATGTCCTTCGGTTTAACCAATGCCCTAGCCACCTTCTCTCGGTTAATGAACTCAGTCTTCATGGAGTATTTGGATAAATTCGTCGTATTATACCTCGATGATATACTCATCTACTCCAAGAATGAAGAGGAACATGCCGAACATTTAAGGCTGGTATTGATGAAACTTCGAGAGCATCGTCTTTATGTCAAATTCTCCAAGTGTGAATTTTGGTTGCCAGAAGTGACCTATCTAGGCCATGTAATCTCTGGTAAGGGTATTGCTGTCAATCCCGAGCGAGTTCAAGCCGTCCTTGATTGGACTCCACCTGAAACGGTCAAGCAAGTTCGGAGCTTCCTTGGCTTAGCGAGCTATTGCCGCCGCTTCATCGAGAATTTCTCCAAGGTTGCTAAACCTCTAACTGAACTCCTCAAGAAAGATAAAAAGTTCGAGTGGACCCCACAGTGCGAGTTCAGCTTTCAGGAACTGAAAAGACGCCTGACATCTGCTCCCGTACTGGTACCACCAGATTTCTCCAAGCACTTTATTATCTATTGCGACGCCTCGCGACAAGGACTAGGTTGCATACTCATGCAAGATCGTTAGGTAATTGCCTATGCTTCACGGCAATTATGCACTTAAAACATGGCGACATTACCTTCTCGGTAATCGTTGTGAGATCTTCACTGATCACCAAAGTCTGAAATATATCTTCACCCAACCGGATTTGAATCTCAGTCAAAGACGTTGGGTTGAGTTGATCTCGGATTACGACTTAGGAATAACTTACACCTCGGGCAAAGCCAATGTCATGGCTGATGCGCTAAGTCGTAAATCTTATTGTAACAACCTGATGTTACAACAAAGTCAACCACTTCTCCACGAGGAATTTCGTAAGCTTAACCTTCACATTGTTCCTCAAGGATTCCTATCCACCCTGGTGGCGAAACCTACCCTTACAGATCAGATCATCAAAGCATAGAAGGTAGATCCGAGAATCTCCTGTATTAAGAGAAACATTAAGAAAGGAGTCGCGAATTGTTTCTCCGTTGATGATCAAGGTATCGTATACTTTGGAAACCGCTTAGTGGTTCCCAAAGCACGAAACCTGAGGCAGCTGATTCTTAAGGAAGCTCATGAATCCCCTCTCACCATTCATCCCGGTAGTACTAAAATGTATCAAGACCTACGCCAGAGGTTTTGGTGGACTAGGATGAAGAGAGAAATTGCTCAATACATTGCTAGTTGCGACGTCTGTCGTCGTGTTAAAGCAGAGCATCAACGGCCTGCTGGCACCCTTCAACCTTTGGCTATTCCTGAGTGGAAATGGGATAAAATCAGTATGGATTTCATTACTGGGTTTCCCAGGACCAAGAGAGGGAATAATGCTATCTTCATCGTGATCGATCGTCTTTCCAAAGTAGCCCATTTCCTACCTGTTCATGAGAGTATCACCGCTAGCCAGCTAGCTGACCTATACATCTCCCGAATAGTGTCTCTTCATGGTGTCCCATTGGAAATTAACTCAGACCATGGGAGTCTCTTCACCTCTCGATTTTGGGAAAGTTTCCAAAATGCTATGGGAACTCGTCTCTCTTTTAGCACCGCCTTCCACCCCCAATCAAGTGGTCAAGTAGAGCGAGTAAATCAAATTCTGGAAGATATGCTCCGAGCTTCTGTCATCTCATTTGGAATGGATTGGGAGAAATGCCTTCCATTCACGGAGTTTTCTTATAACAATAGTTATCAAGCTAGCTTGGGCAAAGCTCCTTTCGAAGTTCTCTATGGACAAAAATGTCGAACGCCTCTTAACTGGTCAGAAACCAGGGAAAGACAACTCTTTGGCCTGGATATGATTCAGGAAGCAGAAGAGCAGGTTCGCGTTATTTGTGAGAAATTGAAAACAACCCAATCTCGTCAAAAGAGCCAATATGATCGTAAACATAAGCTCATGACTTATGAAGTCGGCTAGAAGGCTTTCCTTCGGGTTACTCCGTTAAAGGGTACCCATCGTTTCGGTATCAAAGGAAAATTGGCTCCTCGTTACATTGGACCCTTTCACATTCTTGCCAAACGAGGAGAAGTTGCCTACCAATTGGAACTACCTCCACATCTTTCCAGAGTCCACTATGTCTTCCACGTTTGTCAACTCAGGCGTTGCTTCGCGGATCCTATCCGTTGAGTGGACCACTTTCTTCCCAATGGATCTTAAATCTCGGGACGAGATTCTTTTGAGTGGGGGTGAGTTGTCACACCCTAGATAGTTCATGCATTAGAGTGATTGCATCATGTTTAAATTTCCCAGAAAGATGAAATGGGGATGATAGAACCCCCAGCACCCCCCTGGAACAACTAGGGTTTACTAAAAACTTTTTCAATGAACCTGAAATGCCCTTCCAAAAAGTCCACCCTTTTTGTTTTGGGTTAAAACCTTTGAAAAAAATGGTGAACATTTTTCTAGGACATCTTAGGTCATTGGATTAATTCATATAGTATTTGCATTTGGGAATTTAAATGCTATAAAATATTTTGAATGCTCAAATAATCATAAACTAAAATTTTTACTGTTGGATATATTCTAAGCAGTAGCCATGATTAATTTTATGATTTTTGGAAATGCCCTGGCATTTTTAATAAATCCCTAAAGTTACAGAAATAATAGAAAATAAATAAAAACAGAAAAAGAGAGGGATAGGAACTAACCTGGCAGCCCACTGGCCGGCCCAGCCCAGCAGGCCTAGATGCCAGTCGTCCCCAACCTCCTGCCAGTGGGCAGGAGGGCGCGTCCCGTCGCGCGCTGACCACGCGCCCCGGGCACCTCCTGCTTGCTGCTCCCCCTCGACGCCTGGATGCCTCTAGGAGACGCCACGCACCCCCGTGGATCTCTCTCACTCTCTCCTGACCTTTCCTCCCTCCTCTTCTCTCTCTTCGGCGCAGCCCAAGCGGAGCTCGTCGCCGCCGACGCCGTTTGCCACGGCCACCGTGCTCCCCTCGCCTCCCCGTGCTGTCCACAGCCTCCGCCATCGTCCAATGCTCCGCCCCACCCTGGCCCCGAGCGCTGGGATGGCCTGCATCGCCAGCTGCCTCGTCTTCTTCCTCCTCGGCCGCTGAGGACCGCCACCGTCGATTCATCGCCGTCAGGTCTTCCCCGAGCCCGCTGAGTAGCTCGTCGCAACCGCCATGAGCCACTGAACTTTCTCCCCCTCTCCGTTTTCCCCCTTGTGCGCCATAGCGACCACACCATGCTCACCCGTACGCGCTGCCGCCTGTGCTCGCCGCCGACGAGTCTCCGACCATCAAATGGTCCGGCCGTCGTGCCCAGCTTCCTCCCCGCGTCGCGTAGAGCACGTACGTGCCCCGCATGAACTACCACTGCCGTCACAACGACGACCGCGACCTCACCCGAGCCCCGGCGACCGCCAAGGTCGACGCCGGTGACGACTCCGGCCACCCCAGGCCCAACCACCCACACCACTCAACGCAGACGAGTGCCGTAGATGCCCTCCGCCGGCCAAATGGTCGTCGGAGGAGGAAACCCGCACCCCTCCGCCGTCCCTGGCCTTGCCGGCAACGAGCCCCGGGTCAACTCCGGCGAGTTTGACCCGGGTTGACCCCAGTTTGACCCCGCCTGAGTCAATGACATGTGGGGCCGGCTCCTAACTAATTAGTTTAGTTTTTAATTAGTGCTAATCACTCTGTTAGAGGTTAATGACCTTGTTAACTAACTCTATCTCACTGACATGTGGGCCCAGGGCCTAACTAACCTAGTTTAGTGCTAACTAAACACTAACTAACTCTGCTAGTTAGCTGAGACACTGACAGATGGGGCCCACCAGTCAGGTTTGACCTGGGCTGGCGCCTTTGACCCGCTGACATCATAGTGATGCAGTGCTGACGCAGTTAATTATTTTCTGGATTTATTCTTATATAGGAAATTCCAAAAAATAACCAAAACTTCTAAAATTCATAACTTTTAATCTATAACTCCAAATGCAAAGATTTATATATGAAATTTGATCAGAAAAATTCAATCTTTCCATCTGTAATGGTTTCATGCATGACAAAACACTTTAACCTTGATGTTTAGGTGAAACAAGATAATACACTTATAATGCTTAATAACATAAGCTTCCATTTGAATCTTTGATTCAAATGGACCCAATTCAACTTGTTTCACATTGCATTAGGCAGGACACCACATTTTGCCATGTCATAGCATGCATCATATTGTTGCATATTGCCATGTGATGATTATATTCTGTGGTGTCTTTCGTGGTAGGTTCTGCCTCCGAGGATATCTCCGAGTATCCAACTGAAGGGCAGTACCCTACTACCACTCCATCAGGCAAGCAGCCCCATTGATCATATCGATACAATCCCATGTTCTCGCATCTGCTCTCGTTTACTGCATTAAGACAACAATGTTTCAAACTGCTGTGTGCTATGGTAGTTGAACCCTTATCCTCTACATGACCTGTCACTGCCACAGTAACTAGATGAAACCCACTAGCATGTGTAAGAGTTGATTGAGCCATGTATGTGTTTCCTACCTTGCTATGTCTGCTATGCTTAGAGTTGAGTCAGGTCTGGTTCATCTGTGTGATGGGCTAGAGTGAAGTGATTATGTCGGTAATGTGAGGGATGTGTTGAACATGATTTGGTAAAGGTATCGATGAGAGGCCATGTAGGAGTACATGGTGGGTTGTTTCATTGAGGCCGTCCCTAAGAACTGAGATCTGTATGTGTGATTTAAGATTCAGTTACTACCATACATTGGGCCCGAAACCAATGGACCATCTCGGCTTCTTAATCACCCTAGTACTTTGTCCAGGATTTGCAACTAGTTTCTGGTGTTTGTAGGTTATGTGTTGGCGGCCATGCGTAGCGCTGGCCCTAGGGGTGGGCTATGATGTGGTAGATACACCGTGGCACGGTGTACCGAGTCACCCGTTTGGTGTCTCGGGAACCCTATTCACATCGTTCGGGGCCGTATGTGGAAACCTCGGCCGGACTCCCTGCGGATGGATCCTAGATAGGCGATAAACCTGGACTAGAGACTTGAGTGTTTAGGTAGGCCGTGGCCGACACCCTCGTTGGGCTTCCGCTTGAAGGTTGCCGAGTACATGTCGTGTAAATGACGGTAAGTGGTGAGAGCATGTATGAAGAAGTACACCCCTGCAGGGTTAACATCATCTATTCGAATAGCCGCGTCCGTGGTAAAGGACTACTTGGTTGCCTATACAGTTCATAGACAAGTTAATGGTTACTACTAAAAGACTCAAGATAAGTGTGAGTACCGAGGATGGCCCTCTCGTAGGATGACGAGGGAGGATCCCCGGTGGAGTATTGTGTTGGTGATTAGTGGACTCGTGTGCGAAAACTATTTTACTAGTGGTGTCTCATAGGATAGCTTAGCCAAAAGTCAAAGCTGGCTTGCTGCAATAACTCCACCACCTTCTTGAGAATGAGCATGTATAGTAGGTTCTGTTGTAAGACTTGTTGGGTACCTTTGTACTCATGTTGCTTTAATTACTGTTTTCAGACGACAACACCGCCCCCTCCGATGGGTTTTATGTAGACCTCAACGTCGATGAGTAACTTGCCACCCAGGTGGTGATCCTGGCCATGGAGGGCCCTATGTAGATAGACAGGCTTCGACAAGCCTTCTTTCTTTCTAGTGTCTGTACTCAGACTATTTGCATCCGCATGTGGTTGTATGCCTGTATGACTTGAGTTTCGGGTCATGTGACCTCTACTTGTATGAACATGTTATGTATGGCTCTCTGGAGCCTTTAAATAAAGTACTTGAGTTGTAGAGTTTTGTTGTGATGCCATGTTGTATTTACACATATCGAGCATATTGTGTGTATGATTGAAATGCTTGGTATGTGTGGGATCCGACAATCTAGTTGTTTATCCTTGGCAGACTCTCTTATGGGGAAATGTAGTCTAGTTCTCCTTGAGCCACAGTAGTCCGCTACAGCCCGGTTCACCGGAGTCCTTCTAGCCCAGCACTACTGCTCAGGACACTTGACTGGCCGGCATGTGTTTCACTTCGTTCCTATGTCTGTCCCTTCGGGGAAATGTCACGCGGTGACATCCGGAGTCCTGCCTAGCCTGCTACAGCCCGGGTTACCTAGAGTCCTGTTAGCCCATTGCTACAGCCCGGATTCACACGCTGTTGACCGACATGCTCGATGTGATTCATGTATGCCTGTCTCCATAGGTCTGTGCCGCTTTGGGTTCACGACTAGCCATGTCGGCCCGGGTTCTCTGTCATATGGATGCTAGCGACACTATCATATACGTGAGCCAAAAGGCGCAAACGGTCCTGGGCCATGGTAAGGCGACACCCATGGGGATACCGTGCGTGAGGCCGCAATGTGATATGAGGTGTTACCGGCTAGATCGATGTGACTTGGAATCGGGGTCCTGACAATGCCACCAAAATGTTTTATCTCTATTTTTTTGCTTGAGCTCTGGCACCTCTACAAATCCCTACTTCCCTCCACGAAGGGCCTTTTTTTTTACTTTATGCAATTTTTATTTTATTTTGAGTCTCCATCATCGCTTATAAAGCACCAACTAAGGGGCATATGATCGTACTTGAGCATTGGGTAATATGCGAGTGTGTTTCATGAATGGATCAATGATTGAGCATGATGGGCTAGGGATAACTTGCTTTAGTGTTGATATTTTGAAAGACATGGTTGCTTGTTCATATGCTTGAGTATTGAAATATTCATGTCAAAACTAGACTATTGCTTTGAATCATATAAAAGTCCATATGTCCATGCTACAAAAGAAAAGAATATGTGATGAACATGTTAGGCAGCATTCCACATCAAAAATTCTGTTTTTATCATTTACCTACTTGTGGACAAGTGGGAATTAAGCTTGGGGATGCTGATAAGTCTACAATGTATCTATAATTTTTGCTTGTTCCATGCTCTTATATTATCTTTCTTGGATGTTTTACAATCATTTTATAGCAACTTTATATCATTTTTGGGACTAACCTATTGACATAGTGCCCATGCCAGTTGTTGGCTTTTTGCTTATTTTTTACTTCAGAGAAAAACAATACCAAACAGAGTCCAAACGCGGCAAAACTTTTTGGAGAATATCTCTGGACCATAAGGAACAACTTGGGCCAAAGAAGTACCACAGGCGTGCCCCGGGGGGTGCACAACCCACCTGTGCGTGCCTAGGGGGGCAGGCGCGCCCTGGTGGGTTGTGCCCATCTCGGTGGCCTCCTGCACCGCCTCTTTGCTCTATAAATACCACAAAAATCCAAAAACCCTAGGGGAGTCGACGAAACACAATTCCAGCCGCCGCAAATTCCAGAACCACCAGATCCAATCTAGACACCATCACGGAGGGGTTCATCATCCTCATTGGTGCCTCTCCAATGATGCGTGAGTAGTTCATTGTAGGCCTACGGGTCCGTAGGCAGTAGCTAGATGGCTTCCTCTCACTCTTTTGATTCCCAATACAATGGTCTCTTGCAGATCGATTTGATATAACTCCTTTTGCGGTGTGTTTGTTGGGATCCGATGAAGAGTTTTATGATCAGATCTATTTTATCCATGAAAGTTATTTGAGTTTTGATCTCTTATATGCATAATTGCTTATAGCCTCATATTTCTTCTTTGAATCTTTAGTTTAGTTATGCCGACTAGATCGATTTTTTCATGTCATGGGAAGAGGTGCTTTGTGATGGGTTCGATCTTACGGTGCTCAATCCCAGTGACAGAAGGGGACATGAAATGTATGTATCAGTGCTATTAAGGATAACAAGATGGGGTCTGTTCCTACATGAATACATCTTGTCTAGATCATGTCATCATTCTTATTGCATTACATCATTTTTCCATGAACTTAATACACTAGATGCATGCTGGATAGCGGTCGATGTGTGGAGTAATAGTAGTAGATGCAGGTAGGATTCGGTCTACTAATCTTGGATGTGATGCCTATATAATGATCATTGCCTGGATATCATCATAATTATTTGAAGTTTTATCAATTGCCCAACAGTAATTTGTTGACCCGTCGTATGTTATTTTCTCGAGAGAAGCTACTAGTGAAATCTACGACCCCTGGATCTATTCTTTATCATAAATGCTTTCCGATCTATTATTTGCCCCTTTTATTTTCAGATGTATTATTTCGAAAACCCAAAAATACCATGCTGCAACTTTTTTGTTATTTATTTTATTTCGCGTTTCCATGAGATCTATTTATCCAATCTACTACAAACCAATCATTCCTTTACCTGGGAGGGATTGACAGCCCCTCTTATGCGTCGGGTTGCAAGTATTTGTTCTTTGCGTGCAGGTACCGTTTACATAGTGTTGCGTGGTTCTCCTACTAGTTCGATAACCTTGGTCTCATCACTGAGGGAAATACCTAGTGTAGCTGTGCTGCATCATCCCTTCCTCTTCGGGGAAAATAATGACGCAGACACGAGCCATCAGCCAGCAGGTTGGTTCCCGGGGCGGCTCAGGCAACTCACCACTACGAGGAGGGCACCCACGATGTGGAGGCCTCGCCCTCTTCCATGTCCAGGGACCCAATCATCATCGATATCTCTAAGGATGAGGAGTAGCTTGTCTTATTAGCTCACTATAAGGACCTATGTTCAGTTAGCTAGCTACGGTGGTTAAGCATGCTCGGTTTACCCGTTGCATGTGCTGCTCCTGCCTTCCCTTAACAAATTCTAGTGAATTGTCCTATCTACTTTTACCACGCAATCTTTTGCTCTACTGTATATATGTTCTATATGTCATGCAATGTGATGCTCACTTATTAACTATTTGGTTAATTAGTTGTCATATTTAGGTAATTGTTTGGTTCAATTCTGCAATGTGATGTTCAATTCTTCAGGGTGCAATTTTGTATTGTCTTCCATGTGAAAATAAATTGAATTTATCTGTACAAAATACATGAGAAACAAATACAATTGCTATATTTCCAAGTTGTCAAGCATGCTTGATTTGCTTAACTACCTGATCTTCTAGTATGTTATATATTGTGCAATGTGGTGCTTAGTTAATGTTTGGTTCATTTGTTGTGCTGTTTAGTTAATTGTTTGGTTCAAGTCTGCAATGCGACGTTCAATTGTTGTGGGTACAATTTTGTATTGTTATGCATGTGAGGAATAAATCAAATTTGGTGTACTAAATACATGAGAAAACATATACAGTTGCAGCATTTCCTAGTTGTTAAGCATGCTTGGTTTGGTCAACTATCTGATCTTCTACCATGAGTATGTTATATTGTGCAATGTGGTGCTCAGTTAATGTTTGGTTCAGTTGTTGTGGTGTTTAGTTAACTACTTGGTTCAATTCTTCAATGCCATGTCCAATTGTTGTGGGTAGAATTTTGTATTGTTATGCATGTGAGGAATAATTTGAATTTGGCTGCACTTAATACATGAGAAACCTATATATACAATTGCTATATTTCCTAGCTCTTAATCATGCTTGGTTTGGATAAATGGGTTTACCATGTGGCTCAAATTATTATGATTAATCTGCAATGTGTTCATTTTTCATAAACATATTTTACTGATAGCATGCCAACCCTCACTTAACCTGATCACTAACTACCTTATATGTGTTGCAGAGAAACAATGAGAAGCACTGAGGTTTACAATCGAGGTTTGCACATGCATGGTCCTTTGTCTAATAGCACGTTATTGTGCAATTGCAGGAACCATTTCTAAATATTAGGTTTTAACAATTTGGTCTTGCACATATAGGTCCTGCTGTCAGAGGTTTTGACCCACTGTTCAACGGTTTTTGCATGTGGGGAAATGAGTTGTCCATCAATACCAGTCAAGTCAAGAAACTCAAAAAGATTGTTAGGATAAAGAAATTGGCGACAAAAAACAACAAGATCTTTGTCTGCACAATGAAGAAAACATCAGTTCACTACAGGATGGTACTAACTATTATACCTTGCCTTTTTATTACTTGGCACCATTTCAAATATAGAGAAGATATTTATGCATATCATTGTTTTCAGGGCTTTCCGAAGTAGTTCACTAATGATTACCTCTCAAACCACTTGTATGGTCAGGAGGCGAGGAAGGTATTCATACAACACCCACGGTTCAATATCGAAGTTTCCTGAAGAGGGCGAAGGATGGACGGTTAATCATCCACAGGCACTGGCCTAAAGTTGTAAAGACCTTCAACATCAATGAAGGCTCAATATTCGCCTTCCGCTTCAGCAGTTTTCCAGATGAGATTCATCTGTCTTTGTACCATCTATGATGCTAATTTTGAAAGGTTATAGATGTTACATGTGAAACTTGGTGCTGGTGCAGTTGTGTAATTGGGTAGCTGAGTGCTGAAGCTATATGATGTTGTACTCTGATGTATTTCAATTATGAAATCCTGCTTCTTTAATACAAAAATGAAATATATTGTGTGCTTAATATGAAATATCAACTACATTAATAAATGGATTATTAATAATCGGCCAATTAGCCTACTAATTGGGATTTTCCCTTGCAAATAGTTATCGAGAAAACATCATGGGCAATGACCTCAGACAATGCACATAGTTTCTAGGAATTAAATGTGTTGGATCATTGAACAATCGCTCATGACTTCCTCTTGAAAACTGTTTGCGTTATGCCACCATGCGCAAACGTTTACCACATAAAAAGTGTGTGTGATGGATAGCCCATGCCACACAGTTTCTTCTATGCGCCGTATGTGACGTATTCAATAATGCAAACGGTAAAAATTTTAATATCGTCTGCAATGGCAACGCTATCACAAATGATTTAATGTGGAAAATTGTGTGTGATGTACGTACGAACCAATATGATTTCCCTGGATTGACTGTGTGGGATGTACATAGGAACGTAAATGTACTTCTTGGTTTGACTGTGTGGGATGTACATACGAACGTAAACGTATTCCTTGGATTGACTATGTGGAATGTACATACGTACGGAGACGTTTGCCCTGGGCTGACTGTGTAGGATGTACTTATGACCGGAAACGATTGGGCCTATATAATTGTATTTTTTTAAAACAACTGTATGTATAACCGTATTTGATCGCTCGCCCGTCACACACGACCTCATTTTGCCCAGCGTGTGTGACTGAAGGGCCTATCCCCGACAGTTTCCGGGTCGTGTGCGAAGGACCTCCCTATCGCCCACACTCACTTGGCGATGGTTCAAAATGCCATCACGAAAAGGGGTTAAAAACCGTTTGTATAGCACCTCGCTGTACTAGTGAGCTCACTTGATTCAAAGGACGACAATGGTGGAACCGAGAAGATCATCCAGTGCTAAGAGCTCCACCACCACCACTAGCGTGAGGAAGAAGAAGGTGACAGCAACATCACCGGCCACACCCAATCAGGATAAGGAGAAGCTGGCGGATCAAGGCGGCAAGAATCAGCAGAGCAGCCATGTCGCTGCAGGGGCCGCTGTTGCGCTGTGGAGAGCCCTTCCTACAGGCTGGCTCTTAGGAGCCTCTTCTCCTGCCGGAACAGCCACACAGTGCAGCACCAGCTCAACCAGCGTGCCGCCCCATCGCAGCCAGCGGCGGCAGATGATGTGGCCAGGAGGTGCAAGAAGAAGTCCAAGAAGCATATGTAACTTGACTGCTCCGGCCCCGTTTGCAAGCTCCATGATGCCAGCCCGCATGGGTCACGCTGCACCGCCTGCCTAGCAAGGAGGAGCTACCCTCCGATGCTGCAATGGGCGTCAGTGAGCGATGTCGGCGAGTGGCTGGTGAAGAAGCTCCTGCAGCAGCCACAATAGGGGTAGAGCGAGGTGGCGGGCGCCATGCTGGTGGGCTCATCGTCGAGGCACTAGGGGTCGTCCACTGCGTCCTCATCCTCGTCAATGGCGGGGGGTGGCGGATCGTCGTTCCGGCTGCGGCAGCTCTCGAGGTGCTACAAGTGCCACATGGGGGTGGACCCCGCAGGCGATAGCTCGTCCATGTGCACTGCCATTTTCTCCTTCCCCGGCTGTGGCGACGTCTTTTTCCAGGCCAAGAACCTCCACCTCTACCAGTCCATCCGCCACGGAAGTGCACATCACTATCACTCATGGCATGCGCCTTCCATTACAGTACTCTTGACTCTTCCTTCAACTCTTCCTCCACTCAACTGGCCTCCATCACCACCACCGTCGCCACGTTCTACTCCAGCTAAGCAACCCAGATCCCCTGCTAAACACGAAGTAGTAGTGACATCACAACAATAGTTATAAGGCAGCGGTGGTGTTACCAACCTTCCCTGAATGGTCCATCTCCCCACTCTTTTCCTCCTCCGGCATTCGCTACCACCAGACGACCACCACAGCCACCGTTCCTTCCCTCCATCATATTCCTCTTAGCCGGGCTTGGGACTGGATCCACCCTAAGATGGCTCCCCTTAAGGTGCAGAGTGGGTGTCCTGTAGCTCCCGTGCAGCACCGCCACTACTAGAAACAGAGAATTTGCCAGTAGTCAGTTCTTTGTCGTCTGCTAGCGGACAACAAAGAAGGCCTTTACCGTCTACTTCTAAAAAACGGATGGCAAAGAACTGGCTAACGGTAAAGACCCTATTTGCCATCAGCCAAGTCTTTGCCGTCCACTGGCCGATGGCAAAGAGGTGGGTGGGGCCCAGTGGAGGCCCAAACCCTAATGGCCCACCAGCCCCACCTCCTTGCCATCAGCCAGCGGATGACAAAGAATCTTTGCCGGCAGCTGGCGGACGACAAACCAAACACTACCTAACGGCGCCCCTACCTCCCACTCTTGCCCTCTCACTCCACCTCGCCCCCACCCCAACCACCGCCGTCGCCGACGCCCAAACCTCCACCGCCCTTGCGGCCCCACCGCGCCGCCCCACCACCCCCCCCGCGGCCTCGCCGCCACGCCACCCTGCGTCCCCGTGGCCTCGCCGCCCCACCCGCGGCATTGTCACCCCACACGTCGCCCCGTGGCCTCGCCGCCCGATGCCCCGTCGCCCCGGTGCCCGGCCGCCCCACTCCGGTGAGCCTCTCCCCTCTGTTTTTTTCTTTTTTTACTATTGTTAGTTAGCTTAGTTACTAGGGTTAGTTAGGTTAGTTACAATTGTGTTAGTTAGGTTAGTTCTATAAAAAAATATTAGGAGAAGAAAAGAAGAAAAAGAATAAGAAGAAGAGGAGAAGAAGAAAAAGGGGAGGAGAAGATAAGAAGAAGAAGAAGAAGAAGAAGAAGAAGAAGAGGAGGAGGAGGAGGAGGAGGAGGAGAAGATGAAAAAAGAAGAAGAAGAAGTAGAAGAAGAAGATGATGAAAAGAAGGAAGAAGATGAAGGTCAAGGGTTAAGAAAAAGAAGGCATGCCTGGCGGATGGCAAAGGTCTTTGCTATTCGCTAGCAGACGGCAACAGGTCTGGATGAATAAGCTATGGCAAAGGGGTCTTTGCCGTCTTCTGGCGGACGTCATGCCTTTGCCATCCGCAATGGCTGACGGCAAAGTGCCTGATTCCTGTAGTTAGGGGTTCATCATCCTCATTGGTGCCTCTCCGATGATGCGCGGGTAGTTCATTGTAAACCTATGGGTCCGTAGGCAGTAGCTAGATGGTTTCTTCTCTCTTTTTGATTCTCAATACAATGGTCTTTTGGAGATCTATTTGATGTAACTCTTTTTTGCGGTGTTTTTGTTGGGATCCGATGAACTTTGAGTTATTTGAGTTTGAGTTTTGATCTACTTTATCCATGGAAGTTATTTGAGTTTTGATCTCTTATATGCATGATTACTTATAGCCTTGTATTTCTTCTTCGAATCTTTGGTTTAGTTAGGCCGACTAGATCGATTTTTCTTGCCATGGGAAGAGGTGCTTTGTGATGGATTCGATCGTGCGGTGTTCTTTCCCTATGATAGAAGGGGCATCAAGACACGTATTGATCATTGCTATTAAGGATAACAAGATGGGGTCTATTCCTACATGAATAGATCTTATGTACATCATGTCATCGTTCTTATTGCATTACTCCATTTCTCATGAACTTAATACACTAGATGCATGCTGGATGGCGGTCGATGTGTGGAGTAATAGTGGTAGATGCAGGCAGGAGTCAGTTTACTAATCTTGGACGTGATGCCTATATAATGATCATTTCCTGGATATCATCATAATTATTTGAGGTTCTATCAATTGTCCAATAGTAGTTTGTTTACCCGCCGTATGCTATTTTTCTTGAGAGAAGCCACCAGTGAAATCTACGCCTCCCGGGTCTATTCTTTATCATATTTTCATCAAGATATATTTTTATTTGCTTTTGTTTTCAGATATATTATTCTAAAAACCCAAAAAGTACCTTGCTGCACTTTTTATTTATTTATTCTGTTTTGTTTTATCACGAGATCTATTTATCCGAAATCATACAAATCAATCTATCTTTTACCCGAGAGGGATTGACAACCCCTCTCACGCGTCGGGTTGCAAGTATTTGTTCTTTGTGTGCAGGTACCATTTACATAGTGTTTCTTGGTTCTCCTATTGTTTCAATAACCTTGGTTTCATAACTAAGGGAAATACCTATTATAGATGTGCTACATCATCCCTTCCTCTTCAGGGAAATACTGACGCGGACACGAGGCATCACCACGCTAGACCAAGGATAAGAGAAAAGGGAGGAAAGGGGGAGCAGGAGACAGCGATTGGGGGATCCTGGCAGAGGAGTGAGCCATGTACGCCGTCAGACTCCCGGAAGCGTGTGGATCTCGCACCGGTAGCAGCAACGGCGCGACTAATGTTTCTGCCCGCTCACCATTACAACATTTTTAGAAAAAAACCTGTGTTTTAATGTATTCAACTCATAGTCCTTCTTAACTGGCTAATCTGATAAATGTTTTAGTTGTGTGAAAAAGACCCTACAACTCATCCCCACACATCGCATCTCATCCGCAACCGCGGCCACCCTCCCTGCTCCCACCGCCACCCTCCCCGCTCCCCAATGCATAGCTCCTCCATGCTCCTTCTTCCTTTCTCCCCTACTTCTTTCTTCAACCTTCGTCCTGACCAGCAGACGGCAAAAGAACACTACAGGAATCAGCTTATTTGCCGTCTGCCAGTGACGGCAAACCTGCCAGGCAAAGAGAGTGATTGTAAACATGTTCTTTGACGTCTACTTCCTCAAAGCGGACGGCAAAGGCCCTTTGCCGTCGGTGGCAGACATCAAAGAACATGGACGGCAAAAACCATACATTAGCCATGTTAGGTGGCTAACGACAGCCTTTGTCGCCCGCCAACAGATGGCAAAGCTGACCAGACCTTTGCCGTCTGTCACGAACGGCAAAGTGACCAAATGCGTTAGCTCCCAGGTTGCACATGTTGCTGCCACATGGCTTCTTTGCCGTCCGCGGGAGACGGCAAAGTGTCTGTATTGTTACTGTTGTTTCTGTTTTCTGTTATATCCCTGCATTTTTAAAAGATATGTATGATATATATAGTTTCAACCTCAAACATAGCCCATGTATCAAACATCTAGCAGTCCATTCAATGCAACATAACACATAGGGTATTAAAAGATCCAATACATACATAGTTTCACATTGTTCATCAGTACAAATGAAAACAAGAACTAAACACTAGCAGTCCATCAATGCTGCTTCCATGAAGTGAATCAAACCTGCAAAAATGGGAGTAAGAAAGTTAGAAGAAGAAGAAGACTAGAAGAAGAAGAACACTAGCAGTTTCACATTGTTCCATGAAGTATCCTCAGTAATGAATGCGTCGGCCATCGATGCTTCAATTCTACGTTTATTTTTACATTTTGCTCGAAGCGTCTTCTGCATCCTGTCAGTTGCGTAGCACCAATGATTTTGCATGCCCCCCCAATTTTGCCTCGGTCGGTAGATGCAAAATCAAGTGTTGCATTGGATTAAAGAAGCCCTACGGAAAGATCTTCTCTAACTTGCAAATCAACTCCGGCGCCAACTCTTCCATTTCTTCTAGCACGACAGGCAATAGTTCTTTCACACAAAGAACACGGAAGAAATAGCTCAGCTCTGCCAGTACTAGCCATTTCATCCTCAGGGATGAAGCTACACAACATCACCGGCATTACCCGCTCAATCCATATGTGCCAATCATGACTCTTGAGACCAAATATTTTCAATTTATCAAGACTCGCTCCCCTCTTTAGATTCGCTGCATACCCATTGGGGAACATCAACTGCATTCTCACCCACAAGATAATTTCCCTCATAGCTGGCCTTCCAAGATTGAACCATACCTTTGGCTTCGTCCAATTCTGCTTTCCTTTCGGTTCTTGCATGCAGTCTATGACATAGCGCCTCCTGATCGACTCTAGCCTTAGCATTATCCTTTGACTTTCCCTCTATGTCGAACAATGTACCAAAAAGTGCCTCGGCGATATTCTTTTCAGTGTGCATCACGTCGATGTTGTGTGGGCAAAGGAGGTCTTTGAAGTAAGGAAAATCCCACAAGCATGTCTTGTGAGTCCAAGCGTGTTTCAAATTATACCCCTCGAAATACCCTGGATGCTTTGGATCTGGCTCGAGAGCATTTAACTGATCTAGGGTCTCTTGGCCTGTCAACGGAGGTGGTGCAGAGTTTTTGACAACTCTACCTTTCATGAAGTTCTTCTTGTCTTTCCTGAACTTATGGCGAGGATCCAGGAACTATCTATGCAAGTCGAAGCAATAAAACTTGCGACCCGCCTACAGCCAACGAAACTCAAGAGCCGCCTTGCATGTGGGGCACGGGAACCTTCCATGCACACACCAGCCAACGAATAGCGCATACGTCGGCAAGTCATGCGTGGAGTACATGTACCAGACACGCATTATGAAGTTATGTTTGTTAAAGGCGTTGTATGTCTTGAACCCATTATCCCAAGCTTCTTGCAATTCGTCCTTAAGCGGTTGCATGTACACATTCATATTCCTCCCCGGATAGTCCGGCCCTGGAATTATCAACTTCAGGAAAATCTTCTTTCTTTGCATAATCTCTCCAGGGGAGATTGAGTGGAAAGACAAATATGGGCCAACAACTGTATTGGGTTGCCGTCAGACCAAACACACTGAACCCATCTGTGTTGATGGCGGCTCGAGGATGCCTTGGATCTGCCGCTTTTTCCGCATATAATGCATCGAAGCACTTCCACGCTTCACTATCCGATGTATGTACCATCATCAGATTCCCATCTGCATCTAGTTCAGTTCTTTTGCCCATTTTGTGCCATGTCATCTGTCTGGCCGTCTCTTCGACCATGAAAAGACGTTGAAGTCTTGGTACGATTGGCATATACCTAAGAACATCAACCGGGATTTTGGTCTGCGACTTCTCACCCATACCGTTTGTAAGGGCATATTTATCCCTAAGGTGTTTTGGTGATTGGTGACAATGCTTTTGCGGACTAATCATGCGCCTTGAGTATTTCAGACATTTCATCATTAGGCACAAGACAGTTTTGTCCCCCTCGAGGACTATCGAAGATGACGTTTGTCTACGTTTCTTTTCAGTGGTTTTGAGTCATAGGAAAGTCGTACTATTAAGAGGGGTCCGCATTGGTTAGGCTAGGGTGGTATCAACACATACACATCCCTTTTGCACCCTCTGGGCTTTTCCATTTCGTTAAAGGCTCCCTTGCTGCCTTCTCCCTGAGGTCTGGTCCTAGCGGTAGTACCGCGAACCCCAGCGGTAGTACCGCTCGAGAGCTACAAGCAGCAGTGCCGCTCCTCAGCGGTAGTACCACTTGGAGCTCTCAGTAGTAGTACCGCTGCGGCTCCGTGCTCCTACCGCCTCGACTCGAGGGTTCTCCTTTCGTGTCGGGTTTTGCGGCACTAGCTGCGGCACTAGGGGCAGTAGTACTACTCTTAGGCGGTAGTACCGTTCTTACCACCGCGGTAGTACCGCCCTGGGTCCAGGTCCTCGCTCCCGTCTTACTGTGCGGCAGTACCGCGAGGTGGAATGCTAGTACGCTGGCCACAGCGGTAGTACCGCCCACCCATGTGGTAGTACTGCCATGTGCGGGGCTGAGTGAGGGTAACAGTTGGTTTGTCTCCCCCCTTATAAAAGGAGGTCTTCTTCTCCAAGTTGACCTATCTCTTTCCCCCAAGCTCCATTGTTGCTCCAAAGCTCATTTTCGCCCGATCTCACTCCCTACCCAATCAAACTTGTTGATTTTATAGGGATTGGTTGAGAAGGCCTAGATCTACACTTCCACCAAGAGAAATTTGATTCCCCCCACTCATCCCTTGCGGATCTTGTTACTCTTGGGTGATTGAGCACCCTAGACGGTTGAGGTCACCTCGGAGCCATATTCCATTGTGGTGAAGCTCTGTGGTTTCGCTGGGAGCCTCCAATTCGGTTGTGGAGAGAGCCCCAACCTTGTTTGTAAAGGTCCGGTCGCCGCCTCCAAGGGCACCAATAGTGGAATCACGGCATCTCGCATTGTGTGAGGGCGTGAGGAGAATACGATGGCCCTAGTGGCTTCTTGGGGATCATTGTGCCTCCACACCGCTCCAATGGAGACATACTTCCCCTCAAAAGGAAGGAACTTCGGTAACACATCCTCGTCTTCACGGGCTCCACTCTTGGTTATCTCGTGCCTTTACTTGTGCAAGCTTTTGCGTTGTATCCCTAGCTTGCTTGTGTACTTATTGTTGTTGCATCATATAGGTTGCTCACCTCGTTGCATATCTAGACAACCTACTTTGATGCAAAGTTTAAATTGGTAAAGAAAAGCTAAAAATTGTTAGTTGCCAATTCACGCCCCCCCTCTAGTCAACTATATCGATCCTTTCAATTGGTATAAGAGCCTCGTCTCTTTATTAAGGACATTGTCGTCCAAAGAGTATGGTTGACACCGTAGACGGTGTGGAGGAGCACTCCAGTGTGAATCTGATCTCGTCTACGGCCGATGGGGGAACCGCGGTCTCTTGTGAGGAATTCAATGTGGCTTTGGACACATTGAAAACCTCCATGACGACCGAGGTTGAAAGCATGTTTAATAAATTCCTAGAAGGGCTTAAACTGTCCACCGCACCGTTGAGAGTGGGTGATCCCACTAACAAGGTGACGAATGCTAACTCCGACAAGGGGGAAGCCACTAGTGATCAAGTTCCTTCTTCTAGTGGTAAAAATGGCACCGGCATCTTTGCCCATGTGGAACCTCCACTTGCTTATGGTGGACCGATTCCTTCCACTCATTTGAATCATGCCGGTCCTCCCCCAAGATTGTGAAAAATGAGGACCTTGATTCTTGGGTCTATCGCTTTAAGAATCATTTAAATCATGTGAGTACTAATCTTTGGAGAATCATTAAATAAGGTTTCTATCTGCATGACCGAAGCAACTTCACTCCTAGAGAAGCCGCGGATAATCAATTCAACGAGAATGCCCTCTTCATCATCCAAGATGCAATTCCACCCGAATATCTTCCTCATCTCCGGCCCTTCGCCATGGCCAAAGATGCATGGCATCAAGTTGTTTCCCTCTACAAGGGAAGCGCAAGCATACAACGCTCCAACTATGAAGTGGTGCAAGATGAAGCCGATGAGTTTGCAATGAAAGAAGATGAAGAACCTCATGAACTTTATCGGAGGGTAACCAAACTCGTGGTCTCACTTAGAGATCATGGGATCAAGGACACGGATGACAATTGGATCAAGCACAAATTCCTCAAGGCAATGATGCCTTACCACAAGGTCATGTCCTCCGTCATTCATCAAAGGCCGGACTTCCACACCTTTTCCTCAAGTGAAGTGTTGGATGAGTTTGTGGCCATGAGCATCTTGAACAAGACCACTGACAATGCGGTGCTACGTTCTCAAAGAGCAAAGAAGCCCAACCTTGCATTAAAGGCCAAGGTTAGTGTGGAATAAGAGGACGAAGAAGATGAAGAGGAGAGAAACCCCGAAGATACAAAGTATGCCTATCATGAACACATGGATCTTGCTTCAAGGCAATTTTGGAGCAAGAAAAGCTCAAGGCCCAACTTCAACAGGAACAACTCAAGTGGCACGAAGGGCAAGAAACGTGTGAGAACTTGCTATAGTTGTGGCAATGTGAGCCATTTTGTTGCGGAGTGCCCGTATGAGAAGAGGTAAGACAATGGTGGCAAGCTCATCTGAAAGTACAAAGCCAAGTCTTTCCCAAACAAGAGCAACTTCACCAAGAAGACTCCTCCCAAGGCGTTGGTGGTACAAGAAGAGTACAATGAGGATGATGATGAGGAGGAGGGTGGTGAGTTGGTTGCCATGGCCTCCATTGCCATTGCGACAACTCCACGAGTGTCACTCTTCAACTCACCCAATGAGAGCATCACCGCCAAGTGCCTCATGGCTAAAGCCACCAACAAGGTAACCCCCAACATCAAAACTACCATCATTAATAATCCTTCTTTGACAGATTGCATTGATGAACATGATGGATCTAATGTGGAGGAGAATGAGTTTGAGTCCTTTATGAGTGAACTCAAGGGTAAATCCAAGAAGCACTTCGTTGCTCTCTTGGAACAACTTGGTGAAGCCAATGCCATGATCGAGGCTCACGAAGATAACATCTCTAAGATGGAGGGGCATAGTCATGACTATGCCGATGAGATTTTGGATCTTTCCAATGCTCTTGAGAAAGAGCGTGGTCTTCGTTTGGCTCTTGAGGAGTCACACAACGATAATCACGCTAAGTTAAAGAAAGATCTTGATCATGCTATTGTTGTTTCTCATGTGCTAAACTCCGAGAAGGCCAAGCTTGGGGTTGATCTTGCTAGACTCAAAGAGGAGTTTGACCTACTTGACAAGGCTCACAAGGTCTTGAAGGGTACTCATGCTAGCCTCAAAGAGTCTCATGATCAACTTCAAGTAAAGCTAACCAAGGAGAAAGCCACATTTCCTCATATGATGCTAATTGATAATGCAAATGCTACTAACCCATGTTGTGAGCATGTGCATCTTGTTGAGGAGAATGCTAAGTTGAAGGAGCGACTTGAGAAAGGCCTTGTTTCTTGCATACAAGGCGAGAAAAACCTCAATGATCTTTTGAGCAATCAAAAGGGAGTTGTGGCCAAGGAAGGGATTGGGTACGCACCCAAGTCCAAGAACAAGAAGAAGAATGACAAGGCCAAACGACCTCCCCCTCTCAAGCAAACCTTTGTGAAGGAGGGAGTGGGTGCTACTAATAAGAAGAAGAAGAAGAAGAAGAACACTATGAAGGGTGGTGATGCCAAGAAGGGCAACACTTCCCTTCCCAACCAAGTCGGCGACTTTAACCCTTCTTATGTGTTGTGTCGTTCTAGTGATGGACATATTTATGCCAAATTTGTTGGCTCTCCTTATGAGTACATTGAATGGTCTATTTGGGTTCCTAAGACCCTTGTTACTAACATCAAAGGACCCATTACTAAATGGGTACCTAAAACCAAGCATTGATCTCTTATAGGTGTTTGCTTCCGGTGGGGGATCATGGTTGCTCGATAGTGGAGCCACTAATCATATGACCGAAAGCAAGGACTTGGTGGTGGATGTTCACAAGATTCCATCTATGCCCATCAATGTCGAGTGGGGTGATGCCTCGTCCTCCAAGGTATTGGGGCTTGGCAATGTTGTCATTTCTCATGATCTCACGATCGAGAAGGTCATGCTTCTTGAGTCCCTTGCATACAATTTACTTTCCGTTCGTCAACTTTCACTCATGGGCTTTGCCACTTTCTTTGATGTTGATACCGTGGACCTCTTGTGGAGCAAGACTCTTAAAGTAGCCTTTGTTGGGCATGTCGAGAACAATCTCTATGTGATTAACTTTTCGGAGCGACCCACTAAGACCGCGACATGCCTAATGGCTAAAGTTAACGTGGGATGTCTTTGGCATCGCCGTTTAGCCCATGTCAATATGAGATCTTTGCAAAGTCTTCTCAAGGGGGACCATGTCCGTGGACTAACAAATGTTAGTTTTGCTAAAGATCGTGCTTGCAGTGCTTGTATCGAAGGAAAGCTTCATGAAAAGGCTCACCCTCCCGTGACTATCATCTACTCGAAGAGGACTTTAGAGCTCCTTCACTTGGATCTCTTTGGGCCTCCATACTTTGATAGTCTTGGGGGTAGAAAGTATTGCTTAGTTATTGTGGATGATTATTCAAGATACACTTGGGTATACTTCTTTAAGAGGAAGAGAGAGACCCAACAAACCGTCATTGACTTTGCAAATGAAGCCCAACGACAACACAATGCAAAGATCTTGACAATAAGAAGCGACAACGGCACTAAGTTCAAGAACTACACCTTGGATGAGTTCGTTAGTGATGAGGGGATCAAGCATCAATATTCCACACCATACACCCCTCAACAAAATGGCGTAGCAGAGAGGAAGAACCGGACATTGATGGATGCGGCAAGGACCATGATGGCGGAGTTCAAGTCTCCATACAACTTTTGGGCCGAAGCCATCAACACCACTTGTCATGCATCCAATCGGCTCCACCTCCACAAGGGCTTGAACAAGACTCCTTATGAGATACTCACCGGTAACAAACCCAACCTCAAGTACTTCCGAGTGTTCGGGTGTAAGTGTTTCATTCTCAAGAAAGGTGTTCGTTTGTCTAAATTTGAGGCTAGAGCTTATGAGGGCATATTTGTTGGTTATGCTACCAACTCTCATGCTTACCGTGTCCTCAATAAGTCCACGGGACTCATTGAGGAGACGTGTAACGTGGAGTTTGATGAGAATAACGGCTCCCAAGTGGAGCAAAGTGGCACTTGTGATGTAGACGATGAAATTCCTCCCCAAGCCATAAGAAGAATGGGAGTTGGCTTTATCCTACCCATTGAGGAACCCCTTGTGGCCGAAGGAGAAGGACAATGCTCCACTTAAGTGGATCCATCACCAACCCAAGGCCCACACGCTTTAGAAGAACAAAGTGAAGGCCCTCAACATCATGAACAAGACCAAGGGCAAGATCAAACTCAAGACAGTGTTGAATCACCAAGTGATGCCCAAGGTCAAGTTCTCTCCTCCGAGCAAGTTCAAGATCAAGAGCAAGCTCAAGATCAAGAACAAGCTCAAGACGGCGCCCAAGATGATCAAGTCACCGCTCCTCAACTCACCCCTGAGGAGGAATTGGAGCGTCGTGCCGCCAAGATCGCTTCCAAGCTCACAACCAAGGGCCATCTCATGACAAATGTGCTTGGAAGCATCCGAAAGGGGGTAAGCACTCGTAGACAATTGACAAACTATTGTGAACATCATGCGTTTGTCTCTTGTGTTGAACCCCAAAAGGTCTATGAGGTGCTCGAAGATCTGGATTGGCTCAATGCCATGCATGAAGAACTCAACAACTTTGAGTACAACAAGGTGTGGAGGTTGGTGCCAAGGCCAACGGGGAACCACAATGTCATTGGAACCAAGTGGATATTCAAGAACAAGAAAGACGCTCATGGAATTATCATTCGCAACAAGGCGCGGTTGGTAGCACAAGGCTACTCCCAAGTCGAGGGTATCGACTACGGTGAAACCTTTGCTCCCGTTGCTCGCCTTGAATCCATTCGCATGTTGATCGCTTATGCTTCTCATCATAACTTTAAGTTGCAACAAATGGATGTGAAGAGTGCATTTATTAATGGTCCAATTAATGAGTTCGTGTATGTCAAGCAACCCCCTGGGTTCGAGGATCGCTATTTTCCCGATCATGTGTACCAACTCGATAAGGCACTCTATGGCCTTAAGCAAGCCCCACGTGCGTGGTATGACCACCTTACCGAGTTGTTGCAAGATCGCGGTTTTGAAATTGGGAAAATCTACCCCACTCTTTTTACTAAGAAGGTCAAAGGGGAGTTGTTTGTGTGCCAACTATATGTTGTTGATATTATCTTTGGTTGCCCTAACAAAGCTTTCAATGAGGAATTTGCCGCACTCATGACCTCCAAGTTTAAGATGTCCATGATGGGAGAATTGAAGTTCTTTCTTGGGTTCGAAGTCAAGCAACAGAGAGGAGGAACCTTCATCAACCAATCCAAATACACTCAAGACATGCTCAAGAGATTCCAGCTCAATGATGTCAAGCCGACTTCCACTCCAATGCCCGTAAAATGCCAACTTGACTTAGATCCCAATGGTAAAGCGGTGGATCAAAAGGTATATTGCTCCATGATTAGCTCCTTGCTTTACCTTTGTGCATCTAGACCGGATATCATGTTGAGTGTGGGAATTTGTGCATGTTTTCAAGCCGCACCTAAGGAAAGCCACTTTGTGGCGGTCAAGCGAATCTTTCGATATTTGGCTCATACCCCAAACTTTGGCTTATGGTACCCAAGAGGAGCAAACTTCAAGCTTGTAGGTTATTCGGACTCCGATTGGGCGGGAGACAAAGTGGATAGGAAGTCCACTTCCGGAGGGTGCCAATTTCTTGGTTGCTCTTTGGTGAGTTGGTCTTCCAAGAAGCAAAGTTGTGTGTCTCTCTCGTCCATCGAGGCGGAGTACCTGGCCGCCGGTAGTTGTTGTGCACAACTTCTTTGGATGAGGCAAACTTTAAAGGATTACGGTGTCATTTGTGACAAAGTGCCTCTTTGGTGTGACAATGAAAGTGCCATCAAGATTTCTCTCAACCCAGTTCAACACTTCAAGATGAAGCATATTGAGATTCGGTATCACTTCATCCGGGATCACATTAGTCGAGGGGAGAAGAGCTCAACTATGTCAACACTCATGATAACCTTGCAGATACTTTCACGAAGACTTTGGATGAAGCAAGATTTCGTGAGTTAAGGCATGAGCTAAATATCATCGATTCGAGCAATGTTGCTTGAACCCTTGCACACTCCACTATACTCAACTTGTTGTCTTGTTTAGGTGTAGGCATGGACATAGGGGGAGTGTTGTTCTCTCAATGAACTCTCCCTCTCCGCATTATGCATAAATTGATTTAGTCTTTCACATTATCCATTCTTGATGGTACTTGTGCTTCAAACACGAGTTTTGGTCATGGGCCCAAGGTTAAAATCTTGGCGGCACCATACCTCTTGACTCAAACATAGGTGGCCTCGGCCACTGCCCTCTCTTGAAGAGGTGTGTGTTTCATGTCCTCGTGCTAGTGTTCTCGTTGCTGAGTCTTGGTTCCCTCTTCTTGCCTTTGTTATTTCCCCTTCTTTTTGAGCTAGCCGGTTGGTGTCTAGTCTTTGAGTCTTGCTGGGCGGTACTGTCGCTGGTGGTGCGCGGTACTACCGCTTATGTTGACAAGTGGTACTACCACCCACCCGAGCAGTACTACCATTGAGGGGCGGGGCCAGGGGGTTATGTCGGGGCAGGGGGAGGTTTTGTCTCCCCCATACCCGTTCGCACCGCCCCCTCGTTCCTCTTCGTCTCTCCAACGTCGACTCGCCGCGGGAGGGCTCCGGCGGGCCACCGTCTCCGGGCCGTCCCTCTCCATTTCCTTCAGTGGAGTCGATCCCCACCCCGCTCCTCTTGCCATGGATGCCGGTATTTCCCCCGTTCCTCCTCTCCTTTTGTCTAGATTTCAGATCTAGTGTCTTAGGGGCAATAGTGGTTGCATCTCTCGATTTTTGGCTAAATCTAGGATTGTGTAGGTTGGAGAAGGCGACTAGACTATTTGGATTGATAATTGGTAAGAGTATTTTTGAATTTGGCAGTCCGGTAGTGCCGGATTTGACCACGGCAGTAGGGAACCGCCGTTTCCCCGTCTTGAGCGGTACCACCGCTCCCAGTGGAGCGGTACTGCTGCTTATGGATCATGGTACTACTACTGTTTACCCAATTCCATCCTGTTCCTGCCATTTTTTATCTTTTTTGTTGTGTTTGGTGGCTTATGCTCGTTCTTTCTGGTTGTTCCGTGTGTCCGTGTGTTTGGTTCCAGGTGATGGTCCTTCTGAGCAGCATGCGTGCCGTATCAACCCCGGGTGTGCAACTTCCAAGCGCTACCGCACCCCTGAGACAACGGCGGCCTCATCAAGTGTTCCGCCTCCTCCCCACATTAAGAAGATGAGTGCATCCAAGCCCAAGCCTAGGACCAAGTATGTGATAGAGTTGTCTGCCGAGGAATTCTGGGAGAAGCGTCGGCGCAATCCCTATGAGGTCGCTCAAGAACCCGCCTTGGTCAACCGCCCGTTCTGGAACTATTTTCAGTATGCCATCTACTTCGATGTGATCAAAGCCAAGAAGAATCTTTTTGTTGATATTCGCTCCATCGACGATGCCTTTATGGAAAAGAATCCTGACTACTTTGGGGAGGCTCTTCAGATGTGCTCTCAGTTGAACATCCTCAGGATCATGCAGTTCAACAAGGATTTTGATGCAGATTTGGTGGCTCAGTTTTATGCCACCGTCCATCTTGGCACGGATGAGGACAGGACTCTGACTTGGATGACAAATGGCAGGATGCTCTCTGTCAAGTGGAAGGCCTTCATGGAGCTTCTTGAAGTTGAGGATCGAGGTGTTGAGAACCTAGTTGGCTTTCTCCCTCACCGCAATGCAACTTTCACTCACAAGCAATCTCTCTGGCCATACTGTACCTTGAAGATTCACCCAGTGACTCAGAAGGAGACCTATGAGCTGCCAGCATTTCTTGATATTCTCCATCGCATCTTCAGGGAGACTCTATTCCCTCACATTGGAAACTTGGATATGGTACACTCTTTCCTTGTGGACATGCTTCTTTTCTGTCAACATGAGAAGGAAGAAAACACTGGAGACTCTTTGGATATCTCTCATGTCATGTGGTCTGAGTTGGTTTCCGCCATCTCTGAGCGAAAGTGCCTTATCTATGGACCATTTATCATGTTGCTTGTTGAGAAGGCATGGGACCGTGTTTATCCTAAGGTGTTGTTGGAGACTGGGAATCTAGTTTCTCATGAGATCAAGCGTCTGAGGAAGAAGGAGAAATGGGGCACCGCAGCTCCGAGTTCTGGCGTTCCGCCTGGAGCTGCTGACATGGAGACCGAGGCTGATGCTGATGATGACGATGACTATGAGACATCTAGAGCAGAGCCCTCTTGGGCAAAGAAGCTCAAGAGCAAGATGAAGAAACTCTTCTGCATGGAGTCTCATGGTCAGTACATGACTCATGTGGCTGAGAAGCAGGCCAGGGGTCATCACAAGGAGCTCATGCGTCAGTTGGGTGCGACCGTTGCCAGCGGATCTGAGGGCAAGATCACTGATGAGGAGGAGTGGATTCAGCAGCACTATCCGTGGACCGATTCAGACACCGAGCAGTTTCCGACTAAGGATGGCAGTGCAGACGATCCCGCCAGGATGTGATGATAGAGCCCCTCAGTTTGCTTTCACCTGGAGCCTTAGCAGCGCTCTTTGCCTTTTTGGTGTCTCAATGCCAAAGGGGGAGAGAGCTTAGGGATTTGTCGTTGTCGAGTTGCGAGTGTGTGTTTGTGTGGCGTGTTTGCCTTGCCTGTCTTTCTCGCAAACTCTTTTCTCGTGTTGGACCTTGCTTGTTTTGTTTTGGTTTGTGCTCGTGAGACTTATCTATCATATGGTGTAAGACATATGCACTCTTTCGCATCTTATTGAGCTTATGTTATCTTGTGCTATTTATGTTATCCTCACATTTACTATCTTGCTTAGTGTTAGCCCTATTTTTGCAAGATATGCATTGTCTATAAAATATAGGGGGAGTGTTGATCCTAGTATGTGCGCCGTGCAGTCCAAAGCACTTATCTAGATAGCACACATCTAGGGGGAGCTCATCTATATTTTAGAGATGTGGGGTCTGCTTATGTCCTATATTTTCCCCTTTATGCAAACCCCGTATTGTCATCAATCCACCAAAAAGGGGGAGATTGTAAGGGCATATTTACCCCGTATTTCAGATGTTTTATCACTAGGCACAAGACAGTTTTGTCCCCCTCGAGGACTATCAAAGACGGCGTTTGTCTATGTTTATTTTCGGTGGTCTTGAGTCGTAGGAAAGCCGTACTATTAAGAGGGGGAACGCATTGGTTAGGCTAGGGTGGTATCAACATGTACACATCCCTTCTGCACCCTCCAAGCTTTTCCGTTTCGTTGAAGGATCCCTTGCTGCCTTCTCCCTGAGGTCTGGTCCCAGCGGTAGTACCGCGAACCCCACCGGTAGTACCGCTCGAGAGATGCAAGCGGCAGTACCGCTCCTCAGCGGTAGTACTGCTTGGAGCTCTCAGCAGTAGTACCGCTGCGGCTCCATGCTCCTACCGCCTCGACTCGAGGGTTCTCCTTTCGTGTCGGGTTTTGCGGCACTAGCTGCGACACTAGGGGCGGTAGTACTGCTCTTAGGCGGTAGTACCGTTCTTACCACCGCGGTAGTACCGCCCTGGGTCCAGGTCCTCGCTCCCGTCTTACTGCACGGCAGTACTGCGAGGTGGAACGGTAGTACCGCTGGCCACAGCGGTAGTACAGCTGGCCACAGCGGTAGTACCGCCCACCCATGCGGTAGTACCGCCCTGTGCAGGGCTGAGCGAGGGTAACGGTTGGTTTGTCTTCCCCCCTTATAAAAGGAAGTCTTCTTCTCCAAGTTGACCTATCTCTTTCCCCCAAGCTCCATTGTTGCTCCAAAGCTCATTTTCGCCCGATGTCACTCCCTACCCAATCAAAATTGTTTATTTTCTAGGGATTGGTTGAGAAGACCTAGATCTATACTTCCACCAAGAGAAATTTAATTCCCCCCACTCATCCCTTGTGGATCTTGTTACTCTTGGATGTTTGAGCACCCTAGACGGTTGAGGTCACCTCGGAGCCATATTCCATTGTGGTGAAGCTCTGTGGTTTCGTTGGGAGCCTCCAATTCGTTTGTGGAGAGAGCCCCAACCTTGTTTGTAAAGGTCCGGTCGCCGCCTCCAAGGGCACCAATAGTGGAATCACGACATATCGCATTGTGTGAGGGCGTGAGGAGAATACGGTGGCCCTAGTGGCTTCTTGGGGAGCATTGCGCCTCCACACCGCTCCAACAGAGACGTACTTCCCCTCAAAAGGAAGGAACTTCGGTAACACATCCTCATCTTCTCCAGCTCCACTCTTGGTTATCTCGTGCCTTTACTTGTGCAAGCTTTTGCATTGTATCCTTAGCTTGCTTGTGTACTTATTGTTGTTGCATCATATAGGTTGCTCACCTCGTTGCATATCTAGACAACCTACTTTGATGCAAAGTTTAAATTGGTAAAGAAAAGCTAAAAATTGTTAGTTGCCTATTAACCCCCCCCCTCTAGTCAACTATATCAATCCTTTCACCATTATCTACCACAATATACCTGGAAGACATGCAAATGGGACAATAGTTCAAGTCCACATACTGAAGCCTAAATAAGGCACATGCTTTCTCACACGCATGTATCTTCTCATAGGGCATCTTAAGAGCATGGAGGATTTTGTCTGACTGGTACAGGTTTGCAGGCAATACATGGCCTTTGGGTAGAAATCGTCCAAATAATGTCATCATCGTATCGTAGCATTCTCTGCCCAAGTTGAATTGAGCCTTCATAGCCATTATTTGTGAGATGGCATCCAGCTAACAAAGCTCAGTGTACTCGCGAAGAGGACGTTTTGAAGACTCCAACATTTCATTGAAGGCCTTTGCAGATTCCTCCATCTCTTCGTCCGAATCTCGAGCATCATCAAAGTTTTACAGCTTGTCTTCCATCCCGGTACCATGCTCGTCGGTGCAACGACGAAGCACCTCAGCTCTGGCACGTTGGGCAGACTCACCATGAAATGTCCACACTGTATAATCTGGCGTAAAACCCCTCTTCTGCAGGTGTTTGCCCATTTCATCCTCCGTCCTCTTGTGCCAATTGTTGCACCCAGCACAGGGGCACCATGTTGTCCTCTGGCCATTTGCAAATGCGGCTCTTAGAAACCCCTTGGTTTTTGTTAACCATTCAATGGTCAACTCTTTCTGACTAGTGTGACCGGTGTACATCCACGCACGATCACTCATCTTGCCTAGCTACTGGACACATAAGAAATATATATATATATCAGCATGTATATATTCATCAGTTAATGGAGTTTGTCACTTTCATTATGTCCATGCAACCTAGACGCTAATAGGTAAAGATAGGTCCTAATCCCACCCGAGTATGTGTAGATTGGGTTCATTTTCCCATGCTCTACTCCGGATCCAACGCAAAATTTCGGCAGCACCTCCCTGTTGTTCTCCTGATATACATCTCGACAATAAGCAGAGAGGATGTGTGCCCGGAGAACAACAGGGAGGCACTGACGAAATTCTGCATCGGAACCGGAGCAGAGCATATGGGAAAATGAACCCAATCTACACATACTCAGGTTGTCCATGGATAACGTTGGACAATTTGAAAGAATCACCGGTATAAATATGCAAATGCATGCATATTTATAGGTGTAACCCTTTCGAACGGGAGACACATGGTGGTCACGCATACTGATGATTGAAGACACCTATAGCTAGCTAGCAAGTTCCATTGGCACGAAGATCGGAACAGAGAAAATGAAGGGGGAGGAGGAGATGTCATTTGTGCTCACCCGCAAATGCAGGGGCGGAGCTCATCGAACACTAGATCCCTCGCAGCGACGAAAAACCTACACATTTAAATCGAAAGATGAGAAACATAGCAATGTTGTTTTTTCCATCAACCCAAATAAATATTTACAACAGGACGAGCGGGTTAGGGGGTTCCTCGGCTTCGATGGAGCCCTAAATAGCAAGTATCATCGGTGCGAGATACATGTGGTGCTCGGCGTTGAACACTAGATCCACATCCTACAAGTGACGCCGGCGCCTAGTGTCCCGCAACAATCGTTCTGGTGGCCGATGACGGTCGAACACCTTGGCGAATTTGTCTGGCAGCCTTTGCGATGAGGATTAAAGCCAAGTTTTGAAAGTTCAAACAACCAAACCGACTTGAGTTAGTTTGGGTGTTTCAAGTTTCAACACTTGGCTTTTAATCGTCATCGCAGAGGCTGCAAGACATATTCGCAAGGGTGTTCAACCACCATCGACGCCGAGAACAGTTGCTGCGGGACATCGGATGCCGGCGTCACTTGTGGGACGTGGATGTAGTGTTCGACACTGACAACCACATGTATCTCGCACCGACGATACTTGCTATTTAGGGTTCCATTGACACCAAGGAACCCCCTAACCCGCTCGACCCAGTTTCGTCGGTGATGCACCCCTAATCTTCTTCTTCTTCCTCCTCCTCCTCTTATTCTTCTTCTTCTTCTTCTTATTTTTTTCATCTTTCTTCTTAACCTAAACTAAACCTAATAAACTGTAACGCCCTCGATGCGGCTATATCTCCCATGTGTCGAAGCACGACTTAGAGGCATAACCGCATTGAAAGCAATGTCGCAAGTGAGGTAATCTTCACACAACCCATGTAATACATAAGGGAAAGAGATACATAGTTGGCTTACAATCGCCACTTCACACAATTACATGAATAAAGCATTACATCAAACAGATACAATCAAGGTCCGACTACGGAACCAAAATAAAAGAAGACTACCCCAAAAGCTACACAGATCCCCGATCGTCCCGATTGGGCTCCACTACTGAGCAACTAGAACGAAACAACACAAAGGACAAGATCTTCATCGAGCTCCTCCTTGAGCTTGTTTGCGTCACCTGCTCAGAAACATCGGCACCTGCAAACTGGTTTTGGAAGTATCTATGAGTCACGGGGACTCAACAATCTCGCACCCTCGCGATCAAGACTATTTAAGCTTATAGGAAGGGTAAAAGGTATGAGGTGGAGCTGCAGCAAGCGACTAGCATATATGGTGGCTAACATACGCAAAAGAGAGTGAGAAGAGAAGGCAAAGCACGATCGAGAAACTATGATCAAGAAGTGATCCTAGAACAACCTACGTCAAGCATTACTCCAACACCGTGTTCACTTCCCGGACCCCGCCGAGAAGAGACCATCACGGTTACACACGCGGTTGATGTGTTTTAATTAAGGTCAACTTCAAGTTTTCTACAACCGGACATTAACAAATTCCCATCTGCCCATAACCGCGGGCACGGCTTTCAAAAGTTCAAATCCCTACAAGGGTGTCCCAACTTAGCCCATCACAAGCTCTCACGGTCAACGAAGGATATTCCTTCTAGCGGGAAGACCCGATCAGGCTCGGAATCCCAGTTACAAGACATCCTCGACAATGGTAAAACAAGTCCAGCAAGACCACCCGATGCGCCGACATCCTGATAGGAGCTGCACATATATCGTTCTCAGGGCAACACCGGATAAGCAATCCATACAACTAAAACCAGCCCTCGAGTTTCCCCGAGGTGGCGCTGCAAGGGGCTCTATTTTGGACCAACACTTAGACAAGCACTAGCCCGGGGGGTTAAAATAAAGATGACCCTCGAGATGCGCGACTCCCAAGGGAAAAAGGCTAGGTGGCGAATGGTAAAACCAAGGTTAGGCCTTGCTGGAGGAGTTTTATTCAAGGCGAACTGTCAAGGGGTTCCCATTATAACCCAACCGCGTGAGGAACGCAAAATCCAGGAACATAACACCGATATGACGGAAACTAGGGCAGCAAGAGTGGAACAAAACACCAGGCATAAGGCCGAGCCTTCCACCCTTTACCAAGTATATAGATGCATTAATTAAATAAGAGATATTGTGATATCCCAACAAAATGTCCATGTTCCAACAAGTAACAAACTCCAATCTTCACCTGCAACTATTAAGGCTCTAAGAGGGGCTGAGCAAAGCGGTAACATAGCCAAACAACGGTTTGCTAGGACAAGGTGGGTTAGAGGTTTGGTTCAACAATATAGGAGGCATGATAAGCAAGTGGTAGGTATCGCGGCATAGGCATAGCAAAAGAACGAGCAACTAGCAAGCAGAGATAGAAGTGATTTCGAGGGTATGGTCATCTTGCCTGAAATCCCGCAAGGAAGAAGAACGAGTCCATGAAGAAGACAAACAGATGTAGCCAACGTATCCTCACAAACGCAACGTTACTAGAATACCGAGAAGAAGCAACACCGGAAAGAAGCAAGCAACATAGTAAACAAAAATCACACAAGCATGGCACGATGCGCAAACAACTATGATGCATGTCCGGTTTAATGAGGCATGGCATGGCAAAATGCACAAACAATCCTACAAATTAAGTGGAGCTCAACATGCAACGGAGTTGCATTTTGAAGAAAACACCACATGACTTATTTAGTTCTCTCTCGTTTAGGTACTCAACAAAATTAAATGTTGGTTAGCATGGCAAGAGGTGAAGCATATGAAAACTACCCATCTAGGCAAGTTTAAATGAGGCCGGAACAACAAACAACAAGTCCGGAAACTCCTCATGTGCATAATTTAGGTTTTGGTACTGTTCTGCCCTAAACCATATTTTATAGTTATTAAACATGCAAGATGATGCCACCATGTTAAACTAGGCAAAATTCTACCCATTTACATATAAAGTTTATTAAAAACCGAGTTACGGTTATTTAGTTATGAAATAAATCATTTTAGCATGCATTTAAGCAAATTTAAACAAACAGCATTTTAAACATTTCAAACATGCATGAAAGTTGGATGTTGTGAAACTAGATGAAATCCTAGTCATTTTACATATTAAGTTTGTTTAATTCCGATGCATGGTTATTTAATTGTTCACAATTCAAAAATGATGGCATTTCTGTAAATAAAAAGGCACTAGAAAATGCTAAAATACACAGATTGGAAAAAAAATACACGGGCCGGATTGCAGCGACCCAGGAGGACTTGGCCCGAGTGTGCGCTGAGTGTGCAAAATAACAGGAAAACGGTGCAAAATAATACGGGCGGCTGGGACTCGAACCCAGGATCACCTCGTACTGTGCCTGCGTGAGTGACCACTAGCGTGCTTCTGTATTTGTGTTCAGAAAGGAGTACAACTACTTATAGAGAAAAGCAAAGGCGTAGCCTTGCTCTGCCATGAAGGCACGGTGACAGCAGGTCTCCGGCGAGCCTTAACGGCCGGATGCAGCGGCGACTTATTGGCGGCGGGGGTGCGGAAAAAGGAGGGGAGTGCAACTACAGGATGCGCGCGTGCATGTGGGGAGCATAAGAAAGAGGCCAGAGCTCGAGCGTCGAGCTGGAGCTCGTCTCGGCTGCGGCGCACAGCGATGCATGGACAAGCATGGCGCGGCGAGCGAGCGGCAAGCAGGCAGGGTGTGCGTGCGGGTGTAGATGCATGCGGGGGCTACGGGCGCGTGTGGTGGAGCAACGCTGCGAGGGTGTGCGTGTGCAAGGGGACGAGCAGGGGAGCTAATGAAGCTGCTACCATGGCGCTCATGGAGATCGAACTCCTGTTCGCGTGGATCAGGACCTAGAGGACGAAAACGAGCGCTAGGTAAGGCCAGGAGGGTGAAGAGCTCACGGTGGGTAGGATGGTGTAGTCGATCGTGCTCGGGGATGAACGGAGGAGACGAGGGAAGGCGATGAAGGAGCTCGCTAAACTTGGCGTTCCTCTGATCCGTGAAGAAGACAAAGCAGAGGAAGAAGGGGACGTCGTGGAAGAAGACGATCGGGTCTCGGGGAGCTACTTGGAGACGTTTCGGGAGTCGCGGTACTTGCCGCGGGGGAAGACGATGACCGGGCGATGCTGGCTACGCCGGACTCGAGCTCATCTCGGCTAGTCATGGCGATGGCGACAATAGGGGCGTGGGGAGCTTACCTCGACGGCGGGAGGAGGCATAAGAGGGGAAAACGGAGCGAAGAGGAAACCCTAGGGTTGGGGCAGGATTATATAGGAGGAAGGGAGCGGCTGAGGCCATCAAATCGACCGGACTGCCGACATGGAGGCTCTGGATGTCCTGCCGTACAGGGAGAAGACGATGAATAGAGGAGCGGTGTTGGTGGGCTGGATTCGAAGGGGTAAGTGAGGTGGCTTGCTGTAGGTGGGCTGGGGAGATGGGCCGTTGCTGCTGGAGCTGGGCTCTCTCTCTCTCTCTTGCTACATTTATTTTCCTTCCTTTTTCTTCAGACAAAAATCTTAGAAGAAAGGAAAGGCAAGGGAAGATACAGAATTTGGCAGGGATGAAGATATTAATGGAGTCCTGAAAAATATGCATGATTTGAATAAACTGGTTTGGACATTTTTAAGGATATAAAAATAATTCAAGTTTGAATTAAATTCAAACTTGAGCCATTTTTGAACCCAACCAAAACAAGTTCAAAGGAGCTGAATTTTTGGCAGAGAGGTTGAAGGCATGGTTGAGAATTTATAGGAAAAGAATGAACATTAAATTGGTGAAGGAAATAGAATACCACAATTTAAATGGATTAACGAAGAAGGAGAAGAAGATGATCAAGCAAGGTTGTGAGTGTAGAAGAAGATGAAGTTGAGAAAGAGACAACGCAGGGGTTGATCACACACTCAAGCACACAACCAAAACCACCAACAGTATGCCTATGCATTATGATCCATGATAAGACTGGCAATGCAATAATAACAATGATGCACATGAAGCAAGAAGCAAAATATGATAAAGACACTCATCATGATCATGGCAACAAACACAATAACAACTAAAATAAAGGAATGCATCTGGAGCATCGGTCTCGGGGCGTTACAACACTCCACCACTACAAGAGGATCTCGTCCCGAGATCCAAGATGGCACCAGAGGAAAAAAAAGAGGAAGATAAGAGGTAAAACAAAGTTGCTTCTTTGACAAACGAGTGAAACCAAAGAATCTTGAGAAGTTGAACAAATTGAAAGAAAGAATGTAATGGAGATGAACGAAGTTGAAAACACTCCGTTAGAAAAGAGGAACAAGGAAGAACAACTTCAGGGCAGCACTCCGATTGAAAAGAAAAGTAATTGAATAAGACCTTGGTAAGATGAGAAGATACTTGATGAAATCACAACACACTGCCTCTGGAACTATTGAATGAATGGAACAAGGGGTAAGAAAAATCTCAGATAGCACTCCGGTTGAAAAGAGATGCAAGGCTTGATAAGGCAAAAAGAACTTGAGCAGAATGGCACAACACTCCGGTTAAATGGATAGGCATGAAAAGAACATGATCTTGACAAACAAGATGATGGATTGAAGAGAGCAACATCACCATGCCTTCGGAACGGAAGAATAGAAGATAGATAATTGCCATAGGAGAATTGAGAAGAAAATGCCAACTTCTGCCACAAAAGAGCTTGAAGAAGCATCTTTAGGAGAAGGGTCGAACGGAGTTGTTGGAAAAACCAACAACGAAAAGAATAAGCTTGATATGGTCTTATGGAATACATCTCAAAATTATGAGGTGACGACCTGCCACCCACAGGAAGAAGAATTGGATTGGTATGAACAAGGAGACGAGAAAGCTTATTTCACCGGAAGGATGAAAGAAGAACTTGGGTCCTATATGAGCACCATAAATAGTAACAATCCTTAGGGACGGTTTTAGGTGAAAATATTACCCAAGATAACTCAAATGACGAGATTGATGGATTTAAAATACCCCATTCTTAACAACCTGTGAATCATGAAACATGAACTCAAATTATCAAGAATGACATAATACCACCTCCAATGATATGGAAGAAAGGAATTGCACTCCGGGTTGCAAGAAGAAGAATGCTTGAGCTCCTCTGAAAAGAATCTCAATGAACACTTCGAGAAGGAATTAAATCTTTGATGAGATGTCATGTAGAACATCCATGAAGAACTCCGGTAGCAAAAGGATGATCAAACGAAAAGAATGATGAAAAGAATAAGATTGCATCCTTGCAATGATTAGATGAAGCTTTGCGACGAGATAAAGTGGAAACTTGGAATACCGGGAGAAAATATAAAGCAATAGAAACTGAGAATTTTTTATGAACCTCCCGAATAAGGAATTGAATCATTTGGATGAAACAAGAATAAGAATTACATTATGCTTATCCTTCACAAATTTAGATTGATGTCAAACAATGGATTTGGCATACTACTTATTCTTGTAGAAAGGATTAAAAGAGATATAGCGCAAACTTGAGAAGGTCTTCAACGAACCACCGGTATGATTGGAACAACGAATGAATTGATATGATAACAGCGGAAGAGAATCCTGGAAGAGGCACCGTAAGAATTGAACAACGAATGAAATAAAAGGATGAATCACCGGTAAGGATTAGCAAATGAACGAACGTACATTAGAGAGTTTAGATACAAGTGAACGCCAAGATCACGAGCTGATTATAGAAAGCTTGAATGATGCACCGGTAAGATCTAGATAACGAGAGCTAGAAGCTGAGAATGAAATAATCCCGAAATGATGGCCTTCGGAGAATCAAACTGAAAAGAATCTTGAATAGCTCCTGATGGGTGAAGAGGATTCTCACAACCGAAACAAATATGAGAGGATGGCAACAAGATAGCACCATGAATCTTGAAGAGAATGGAGCAAGATATGGAGGAAAAACTCTTCTTCGGTCTTCAAAATCCTAGAAAGACGACGAGAAACACCACCATGAATCGTTTAGACACTCCGAAAGAATCAAAAGCGAAGAGGTAGAGCCAACGATGAAAAGAATTTAAAAGATCTTGGAGAAATACATGTGACTGATGATGAATCATTCTTACGTCAAACTTTTGAAATGAATTTGAGAATAACTCCGGTAGAATTAGAAGAGTCAGGTAAGATCCTGGGAAAAGACCTGTGGGCTAGGGCCCACTCAAGGAAACACCGTTGTAATGATCTTGAAGAGAGATTATACCTGTTGAAATAAGTGGCTTGAATGAGATAACAACCTTGAAAAGAACTTGAATGGATCTTGAATGACAAGATGAGTCTTCTGAGATATCTTTAAGGCACTGGAACAATAGAATAGCGAGAAATGGATGATTATGAGGTGCACCGGTATGAGAAGACATTGAAACAAGGAAAAAGATATGATCAATAACGCTTGAATTGAAACCACCGGAGAAGAACAGAATGGAGAATGATGAACTAGAAGCTCCGTTAGAATCTTCATGAGCATCACCGGATAAGAACATTCAAAGACAAGAATGAAGAGTCTTCACATGAATAAAATGGATACTTTATTAAGATATATGAGTCCTTGAAGAAAAAGGGTGGGGGGAGGGAAAACAAAGTCAACTTGAAGACGGATTAAACGAACAATGTTGATGAAAAACTGAGATTGGATCTTGCAAACGTTGAAATGATCGGATCCACTTGAAGAGAGACACATCGGTTGAAAAAGGATTGACATGTCAATCTCGATTATCATGAAGGATTAGTGTTCACATCGGAGTATGAGAACACCGTTTAGAGAAGGTATGGAATCAACATTTGACTTCGAAGCAACTCGAATACCACAACTCAAAACAAAACAAGGATTGGCTTGCAGAATAAGCCAAAACAAACATATGATAGAGATTTCGTCTGATGTTTTCGTGGTGGGGCCCACACGGGCTCGATCATACAGCACCATCATGTACAAGGCAGTGCACATGACATACGAAGCGTCCCCGAGTCAGCATAGCCAAGGACTCTTTAAGACACAATGAGACCACTGTAAAACCAACCGTGGATAGGCGGACCACTAGACGTCGAACCCCAATTTCATATCATACATTTGTCGGAAAGATATCCTAGGAGCTACTTGAATTCCCACTTATAAACTCTCGAAACTTTCCGGTTATGCAATCAGGTGTTGGGGATACAGGGGAAGCATAATATCTCACCCAAAACTAACAAATCCTACATCCAGCTGTATCCATCCTTCAACACATAACCAAGAAACCTTCAGAAATCGTTTACCTCAACCTTCGAAAAGCATCCGTTATACAAGTTATGGCAATACTCCCGAACTCCCGCCCCAGTACTAGGTGGCGTCGAGGTTATCTCACCAACAACTGCATAAAAGAGATTTTTGATGTCGGGAAAACTAAACTCAGGTATTCCAGAACTGCAACAATAAAATTGTGATGACAACACCTCGGAGCTCAACTCCCCGGGACACTGCCACAACCCCTAAATGTCAGGAGGCACCTGTTGGGGAACGTTGCAGAAAACAAAAATTTTCCTACGGTTTCACCAAGATCCATCTATGAGTTCATCTAGCAACGAGTGATCGGATTGCATCTAGATACCTTTGTAGATCACGCGCGGAAGCGTTCAAAGAACGGGGATGAGGAAGTCGTAATCGACGTGATCCAAATCACCGGAGATCCTAGCGCCGAACGGACGGCACCTCCGTGTTCAACACACGTATGGTCAGCGTGACGTCTCCTCCTTCTTGAACCAGCAAGGGGGGAGGAGAGGTTGATGAAGATCCAGCAGCACGACGGCGTGGTGGTGGATGCAGGGGTCACCGCAGCAGGGCTTCGCCGTTCTACTACGAGAGGGAGAGGTGTAGCAGGGGAGAGGGAGGCGCCAAGACTCAAGGTACGGCTGCCCCCTCCCTCCCCCCTCCTTTATATAGGCCCCTTAGGGGTGCGCCGGCCCTAGGAGATGGGATCTCCTAGGAGGGGTGGCGGCCAAGGGGTGGAGTGCCCCCCAAGCCAGGTGGGGCGCCCCCCACCCTAGGGTTCCCAACCCTAGGCGCATGGGGTGGGCCAAGGGGGGCACACCAGCCCACTATGGGCTGGTTCCCCTCCCCACTTTGGCCCATGGGGCCCTCCGGGATGGGTGGCCCCACCCGGTGGACCCCCGGGACCCTTCCGGTGGTCCCAGTACAATACCGGTGACCCCCGAAACTCTCCTGATGGCCGAAACTGCACTTCCTATATATAATTCTTCACCTCCGGACCATTCCGGAACTCCTCGTGACGTCCGGGATCTCATCCAGGACTCCAAACAACTTTCGGGTTACTGCATATTCATATCTCTACAACCCTAGCATCACCGAACCTTAAGTGTGTAGACCCTACGGGTTCGGGAGACATGTAGACATGACCGAGATGGCTCTCCGGTCAATAACCAACAGCGGGATCTGGATACCCATGTTGGCTCCCACATGCTTCTCGATGATCTCATCGGATGAACCACGATGTCGAGGATTCAAGCAACCCCGTATACAATTCCCTTTGTCAATCGGTACGTTACTTGCCCGAGATTCGATCGTTGGTATCCCAATACCTCATTCAATATCGTTACCAGCAAGTCACTTTACTCGTACCGTAATGCATGATCCCGTGACCAGACACTTGGTCACTTTGAGCTCATTATGATGATGCATTACCGAGTGGGCCCAGAGATACCTCTCCGTCATACGGAGTGACAAATCCTAGTCTTGATCCGTGTCAACCCAACACACACTTTCGGAGATACCTGTAGTATACCTTTATAGTCACCCAGTTACGTTGTGACGTTTGGTACACCCAAAGCACTCCTACGGTATCCGGGAGTTACACGATCTCATGGTCTAAGGAAAAGATACTTGACATTGAAAAAACTCTAGCAAACGAACTATACAATCTTGTGCTATGTTTAGGATTGGGTCTTATCCATCACATCATTCTCCTAATGATGTGATCTCATTATCAATGACATCCAATGTCCATAGTCAGGAAACCATGACTATCTGTTGATCAACGAGCTAGTCAACTAGAGGCTTACTAGGGACATGTTGGTGTCTATGTATTCACACATGTATTACGATTTTCGGATAACACAATTATAGCATGAATAAAAGACAATTATCATGAACAAGGAAATATAATAATAATCCTTTTATTATTGCCTCTAGGGCATATTTCCAACAGTCTCCCACTTGCACTAGAGTCAATAATCTAGTTACATTGTAATGAATTGAACACCCATGGAATTCTGGTGTTGATCATGTTTTGCTCTAGGGAGAGGTTTAGTCAACGGATCTGCTACATTCAGGTCCGTATGTACTTTACAAATATCTATGTCTCCATCTTGAACATTTTCACGAATGGAGTTGAAGCGACGCTTGATGTGCCTTGTCTTCTTGTGAAACCTGGGCTCCTTGGCAAGTGCAATAGCTCTAGTGTTGTCGCAGAAGAGTTTGATCGGCCCCGACGCATTGGGTATGACTCCTAGGTCGGTGATGAACTCCTTCACCCAAATTTCTTCATGCGCTGCCTCCGAGGCTGCCATGTACTCTGCTTCACATGTAGATCCCGCCACGACGCTCTGCTTGCTACTACACCAGCTTACTGCCCCACCATTCAAAATATACACGTATCCGGTTTGTGACTTAGAGTCATCCAGATCTGTGTCAAAGCTAGCGTCGACGTAACCCTTTACGACGAGCTCTTCGTCACCTCCATAAACGAGAAACATTTCCTTAGTCCTTTTCAGGTACTTCAGGATATTCTTGACCGCTGTCCAGTGTTCCTTGATGGGATTACTTTGGTACCTACCTACCAAACTTACAGCAAGGTTTACATCAGGTCTGGTACACAGCATGGCATATATAATAGAACCTATGGCTGAGGCATAGGGGATGACACTCATCTCTTCTATATCTTCTGCCGTGGTCGGACATTGAGCTGAGCTCAATTTCACACCTTGCAACACAGGCAAGAACCCCTTCTTAGACTGATCCATATTGAACTTCTTCAATATCTTATCAAGGTATGTGCTTTGTGAAAGACCTATGAGGCGTCTTGATCTATCTCTATAGATCTTGATGCCTAATATATAAGAAGCTTCTCCAAGGTCCTTCAATGAAAAACTCTTATTCAAGTAGGCCTTAATGCTGTCCAAAAGCTCTATATCATTTCCCATCAAAAGTATGTCATCTACATATAATATGAGAAATGCTACAGAGCTCCCACTCACTTTCTTGTAAACGCAGGCTTCTCTATAAGTCTCCATAAACCCAAATGCTTTGATCATCTCATCAAAGCGAATGTTCCAACTCCGAGATGCTTGCACCAGCCCATAAATCGAGCGTTGGAGCTTGCACACCTTGTCAGCATTCTTAGGATCGACAAAACCTTCCGGCTGCATCATATACAATTCTTCCTTAAGGAAACCATTAAGGAATGCCGTTTTGATGTCCATTTTCCATATCTCATAATCATCGAATGCGGAAATTGCTAACATGATTCGGACGGACTTCAGCTTCGCTACCGGTGAGAAAGTCTCATCGTAGTCAACCCCTTGAACTTGTCGATAACCCTTAGCGACAAGCCGAGCTTTATAGATGGTCACATTACCATCCGTGTCTGTCTTCTTCTTAAAGATCCATTTATTTTCTATGGCTCGCCGCTCAACGGGCAAGTCAGTCAAAGTCCATACTTTGTTTTCATACATGGATCCTATCTCGGATTTCATGGCTTCCAGCCATTTGTCGGAATCCGGGCCCGCCATCGCTTCTTCATAGTTCGAAGGCTCACCGTTGTCTAACAACATGATTTCCAAGACAGGGTTGCCGTACCACTCTGGTGCGGAACATGTCCTTGTGGACCTACGAAGTTCAGTAGCAACTTGATTTGAAGTTTCATGATCATCATCATTAACTTCCTCTCTAGTCGGTGCAGGCACCTCAGGAACATTTTCTTGAGTTGTGCCATTTTCCGGTTCAAGAGGTAATACTTCATCAAGTTCTACTTTCCTCCCACTTACTTCTTTCACGAGAAACTCCTTCTCTAGAAAGGATCCATTCTTGGCAACAAAGATCTTGCCTTCGAATCTGAGGTAGAAGGTATACCCAATAGTTTCTTTAGGGTATCCTATGAAGACGCATTTTTCCGACTTGGGTTCGAGCTTTTCAGGTTGATGTTTCTTGACATAAGCATCGCATCCCCAAACTTTTGGAAACGACAGCTTAGGTTTCTTCCCAAACCATAATTCATACGGTGTCGTCTCAACGGATTTCGATGGAGCCCTATTTAAAGTGAATGCGGCAGTCTCTAAAGCATAGCCCCAAAAAGATAGCGGCAAATCGGTAAGAGACATCATAGATCGCACCATATCTAATAGAGTGTGATTACGACGTTCGGACACACCATTACACTAAGGTGTTCCAGGCGGCGTGAGTTGTGAAGCTATTCCACATTTTCTTAAGTGTGTGCCAAATTCGTGACTCAAGTATTCTCCTCCACGATCTGATCGCAGGAACTTGATTTTCCTGTCACGTTGATTCTCAACCTCACTCTGAAATTCCTTGAACCTTTCAAAGGTCTCAGACTTGTGTTCCATTAAGTAGACATACCCATATCTACTCAAGTCATCAGTGAGGGTGAGAACATAACGATAACCACCGCGAGCCTCAACACTCATTGGACCGCACACATCAGTATGTATGATTTCCAATAAGTTGGTTGCTCGCTCCATTGTTCCTGAGAACGGAGTCTTGGTCATTTTACCCATGAGGCATGGTTCGCATGTGTCAAATGATTCATAATCAAGAGACTCTAAAAGTCCATCTGCATGGAGCTTCTTCATGCGTTTGACACCTATGTGACCAAGGCGGCAGTGCCATAAGTATGTGGGACTATCATTATCAACCTTACATCTTTTGGTACTCACACTATGAATATGTGTAGCATTACGCTCGAGATTCATTAAGAATAAACCATTCATCATCGGAGCATGACCATAAAACATATCTCTCATATAAATAGAACAACCATTATTCTCGGATTTAAATGAGTAGCCATCTCGAATTAAACGAGATCCTGATACAATGTTCATGCTCAAAGATGGCACTAAATAACAATTATTGAGGTTTAAAACTAATCCCGTAGGTAAATGTAGAGGTAGCGTGCCGACGGCGATCACATTGACCTTGGAACCATTCCCGACGCGCATCGTCACCTCGTCCTTCGCCAGTCTCCGCTTATTTCGCAGCTCCTGTTTTGAGTTACAAATGTGAGCAACCGCACCGGTATCAAATACCCAGGAGCTACTACGAGTGCTGGTAAGGTACACATCAATTACATGTATATCACATATACCTTTCGTGATGCCGGCCTCCTTGTCCGCTAAGTATTTGGGGCAGTTCCGCTTCCAGTGACCACTTTCCTTGCAATAAAAGCACTCAGTCTCAGGCTTGGGCCCAATCTTTGGCTTCTTCCCGGCAGCTTGCTTGCCGGGCGCGACAACTCCCTTGCCGTCCTTCTTGAAGTTCTTCTTACCCTTGCCTTTCTTGAACTTAGTGGTTTTATTCACCATCAACACTTGATGTTCCTTTTTGACTTCTACCTCTGCTGATTTCAGCATTGCAAATACTTCAGGAATGGTCTTTTCCATCCCCTGCATATTGAAGTTCATCACAAAGCTCTTGTAGCTCGGTGGAAGTGACTGAAGGATTCTGTAAATGACCGCGTCATCCAGGAGATTAACTCCCAGCTGAGTCAAGCGGTTATGTAACCCAGACATAGTGAGTATGTGCTCACTGACAGAACTGTTTTCCTCCATCTTACAGCTGAAGAACTTGTCGGAGACTTCATATCTCTCGACCCGGGCATGAGCTTGAAAAACCATTTTCAGCTCTTCGAACATCTCATATGCTCCGTGTCTCTCAAAACGCTTTTGGAGCCCCGGTTCTAAGCTGTAAAGCATGCCGCACTGAACGAGGGAGTAATCATCGGTACGTGTCTGCCAAGCGTTCATAACATCTTGTTCTGCAGGGAGAACAGGTGCGTCACCTAGCAGTGCTTGTAGGACATAATCTTTCTTGGCAGCTATGAGGATGATCCTCAGGTTCCGGACCCAGTCCGTATAGTTTCTGCCATCGTCTTTCAGCTTGGTTTTCTCTAGGAACGCGTTGAAGTTGAGGACAACGTTGGCCATTTGATCTACAATACACGTTGTAAAGATTTTAGACTAAGTTCATGATAATTAAGTTCATCTAAATCAAATTATTCAATGAACTCCCACTCAGATAGACATCCCTCCAGTCATCTAAGTATAACATGATCCGAGTTAACTAGGCCGTGTCCGATCATCACGTGAGACGGACTAGCCAACATCGGTGAAGATCTTCATGTTGATCGTATCTTCTATACGACTCATGCTCGACCTTTCGGTCTTCTGTGTTCCGAGGCCATGTCTGTACATGCTAGGCTCGTCAAGTCAACCTAAGTGTTTGCATGTGTAAATCTGTCTTACACCCGTTGTATGTGAACGTTGGAATCTAACACACCCGATCATCACGTGGTGCTTCGAAACAACGAACTGTCGCAACGGTGCACAGTTAGGGGGAACACTTTCTTGAAATTATTATGAGGGATCATCTTATTTACTACCGTCGTTCTAAGTAAACAAGATGCAAAAACATGATAAACATCACATGCAATCAAATAATAATAGTGACATGATATGGCCAATATCACATAGCTCCTTTGATCTCCATCTTGGGGCTCCATGATCATCTCGTCACCGGCATGACACCATGATTTCCATCATCATGATCTCCATCATCGTGTCTCCATGAAGTTGCTCGCCAACTATTACTTCTACTACTATGGCTAACACATTTAGCAATAAAGTAAAGTAATTTACATGGCGTTTCTCAATGACACGCGGGTCATACAAAAAAAATAAAGACAACTCCTATGGCTCCTACCGGTTGTCATACTCATCGACATGCAAGTCGTGATTCCTATTACAATAGCATGAACATCTCATACATCACATATATATCATTCATCATTCATCACAACTTTGGCCATATCACATCACAAAACACTTTCTACAAAAACAAGTTAGACGTCCTCTAATTGTTGTTGCAAGTTTTACGTGGCTGCAATAGGGTTCTAGCAAGAACGTTTTCTTACCTACGTGAAAGCCACAACGTGATTTGTCAACTTCTATTTACCCTTCATAAGGACCCTTTTCATCGAATCCGCTCCAACTAAAGTGGGAGAGACAGACACCCGCCAGCCACCTTATGCAACTAGTGCATGTCAGTCGGTGGAACCGGTCTCACGTAAGCATACGTGTAAGGTTGGTCCGGGCCGCTTCATCCCACAATACTGCTGAAGCAAAATAAGACTAGTAGCGGCAAGAAAGTTGACAACATCTACGCCCACAACAAATTGTGTTCTACTCGTGCAAAGAGAACTGCGCAAAGACTTAGCTCATGATGCCACTGTTGGGGAACGTTGCAGAAAACAAAAAATTTCCTACGGTTTCACCAAGATCCATCTATGAGTTCATCTAGCAACGAGTGATCGGATTGCATCTACATACCTTTGTAGATCACGCGCGGAAGCATTCAAAGAACGGGGATGAGGAAGTCGTACTCGATGTGATCCAAATCACCGGAGATCCTAGCGCCGAATGGACGACACCTCCGTGTTCAACACATGTACGGTCAGCGTGACGTCTCCTCCTTCTTGATCCAGCAAGGGGGAGGAGAGGTTGATGAAGATCCAGCAGCACGACGGTGTGGTGGTGGATGCAGGGGTCACCGCAGTAGGGCTTCGCTGTTCTACTACGAGAGGGAGAGGTGTGGCAGGGGAGAGGGAGGCGCCAAGACTCAAGGTACGGCTGCCCCTTCCCTCCCTCCTCCTTTATATAGGCCAGTAGCCCCCGAGACTTGAAGCAGTTAGAGCAACTGATTTAAGGATCATTTAATATGCAGCTTCTTACAGAGAAGAATACCGTACTGTCTCAGGAGCTGGAAAAGTGCAAGGCCCAACTAGAGGCCGCACTAGCCGCAGCAGGGGAGCCCAAAGAGACCCCCTCAGGTAAGATACACTTTGAAAGATTAGTATTGTGCGGTGTGGGTGCAAATCTGACAAATCATATTGTAGATGGCGCCGGACTCGATCCGGACAAGCAACAACTCTTACGCCGGCTAAAGGCCGATGAGAGTACGTTGACAAAGGTGAGGCGAGAGAAGAATGATCTTCAGGATGCCAACACCAAGCTGGACGTCGAACTTAAAGATGTTCGTGGCCAGCTGTCGGACTCCACGAAGGAGAATCAGCGGCTTCGTCGCGGCATTTTTAGTAAGTGCTTGAACGAACTTTGAATAAAGAGTTCGGCGAGGAAGCCGACTAACAGAGTAATGTCTGTAGGTATGCTCACAGGTCGTCCTGCAGAGGAGATGCCCGGTTCTACGGGTGACCTTCTTCCCGAACTCTTGCAACTGCACGAGCGAATTCGGCAGGCGATGCGGGATATTGCCCAAGCCTTATGGCCTACCCACTCCGTGCCCGAGGGCCTTGGAGAGCTTGCGGAAAAGCTGAAGGGAGCTCGGCGGCGCTTCCGGTTGTGGAAGATATCGGCCTGCCGACAAGGCGCTAGGGAGGCCTGGGCCAGGGTGAAGACCCGTTTTATGAAGTCTGACCCAAACTACATGGCCGAGGTCGGACCAGTGGGGCCTGACGGGAAGGAGATCCCTGTAAGCTTAGTATACGGCCAAGTAGAGTTGGCCGCGAAGTATTCCCAGCAGGACTGTAAATTAGACAGCCTGTTAGATGGTATAGAAGAGGAATACAATCAGTCAGAATGACTATGTAATTTTGAATTGACATGTGTAATGCCTTCTAGCCGGATTGTAGATCGTTTGTCGTTGCCGACCTTTTCGCTTCAACCTCGGGACCTGACGGTCTGGAGTGTGTCCGAATACCATAGCGGTTATATAAGAACCGTGGTATGCGTGGAGACCAGGCGTAGGGGTCATTAGTGCTTTATCAGACAAGTGCCCAACTAGTTATGTTATATTACATGGTTAGTAAGAAACATCTTCCAGAGAGAATAGTTCCGTTAGGGGTTCCTTTCGCTGGGAGGCATGCCCTAAAGTGCATGTCCGGACTGCGTAAAAAGACGCAGAAAAAAGCATCTGGGGGCGCATAAAATGAGTAAAAAGATCATCTTTTATCTCACCGACCGAATATTCCCTTAAGAACGCTAGCTTTCGGCTTCACCTAGTCTGAGGTACACATCCGGCTGACCCGGCAGTAACAATCGCAGAGGTGCTCCCTTTACCGCCTAGCCGAACAATCGGGAATGTAGGGGTAAGCACAGGAGCCAGGCAACCCAGCTTGGCCAAAACTTAAGTCATATCGATGCATATAATGGTGAAGAAAAAGGTACATGCGGAAGTTTGACACATGTGTTGGGCGTGAAGCCCGTATAAATAAGCTTCTGTTAAAGAAGCCCCCAGGTTTAATGAGCGCGAGTGGAGCGTTACTAGATGAGCCTTTAAGGGCTATAAAAGAAAAGAGGGGAAGGAGAGAAATGTAAGACAGAAAAATGCAAAAAATGGACAGAGGAAGGAGACGAACACAGAGTCCGGCGCTAGGGATAGAATCTTCGGAGACGGGTGGCGTTCCACGGGTTCGGCTCGAGTCGGTTATCCGACGCATCTCGCGGGCGGTACGCCCCGCCAGTCAGGACTTGGTCGATTATGAATGGACCTTCCCACTTGGGCTTGAGTTTGTCCTTTTTCTTATCCGGCAGGCGTAGAACTAGTTCGCCAACATTGTAATTTTTGGCCCGTACTTCTGTGCTTTGATATCTTCGGTCCTGCTGTTGATAAAATGCGGAACGGGCTTTTGCCATGTCATGCTCCTCCTCCAGGGCGTCCAAGTTGTCCTGCCGATCGAGCTCGGCTTCTCTTTCTTCATACATGCGCACTCTAGGTGAGTCATGAATTATGTCGCAGGGCAGAACTGCCTCTGCGTCGTACACCATAAAAAATGGTGTGTATCCGGTGGTGCGATTTGGCGTGGTCCGCAGCCCCCATAGCACGGAGTCGAGCTCCTCTACCCAGTGTGTGTTAGATTCCTTGAGGGACCGCACCAGTCTGGGTTTAATGCCGCTCATGATAAGACCATTTGCACGTTCGACCTGGCCGTTGGTTTGTGGGTGATAGACGGAAGCATAATCGAGCTTGATGCACATGTTTTTGCACCAGAGTTTTACCTCGTCGGCGGTAAAGTTTGTACCATTATCGGTTATGATGCTGTGGGAGACGCCATAACGGTGTACAACCCCGGATATGAAGTCTATCACAGGTCCGGATTCGGCCGTTTTAACAGGCTTGGCTTCTATCCATTTGGTAAATTTATCCACCATGACCAGTAAGTATTTTTTCCTATCGGTCCCAACTTTAAGGGGTCCGACCATGTCAAGCCCCCAGACCGCAAAAGGCCAGGTGATGGGTATAGTTTGGAGTGCGGTGGGTGGCATATGGCTTTGGTTGGCAAAAAGTTGGCAACCAGCGCATCGTTGGACTAGATCCTTTATATGAACCACGATGTCGAGGATTCAAGCAACCCCGTATACAATTCCCTTTGTCAATCGGTACGTTACTTGCCCAAGATTCGATCGTCGGTATCCCAATACCTCGTTCAATATCGTTACCGGCAAGTCACTTTACTCGTACCGTAATGCATGATCCCATGACCAGACACTTGGTCACTTTGAGCTCATTATGATGATGCATTACCGAGTGGGCCCAGAGATACCTCTCCGTCATACGGAGTGACAAATCCCAGTCTTGATCCATGTCAACCCAACACACACTTTCGGAGATACCCGTAGTATACCTTTATAGTCACCCAGTTACGTTATGACGTTTGGTACACCCAAAGCACTCCTACGGTATCCGGGAGTTACACGATCTCATGGTCTAAGGAAAAGATACTTGACATTGAAAAAACTCTAGCAAACGAACTATACGATCTTGTGCTATGTTTAGGATTGGGTCTTGTCCATCACATCATTCTCCTAATGATGTGATCTCGTTATCAATGACATCCAATGTCCATAGTCAGGAAACCATGACTATCTGTTAATCAACGAGCTAGTCAACTAGAGGCTTACTAGGGACATGTTGGTGTCTATGTATTCACACATGTATTACGATTTCCGGATAACACAATTATAGCATGAATAAAAGACAATTATCATGAACAAGGAAATATAATAATAATCCTTTTATTATTGCCTCTAGGGCATATTTCCAACAGCACCAAGAACAATGTTCTCGTCACAAAACCATCGGAACGATTCCAAGATACCCGCGTGATCCTAAATTTTTTTTAGTGAAATTTGAGAAGAGAAGAGTCAAAACTCTACGTCAGGATGCCTCACCAGAGCGACGAAGGGACTGAGGAGTAAAAAGAAGTCCTAACTCTCTGATATATATAATTCCTAAATGACTCAAAACATTTCTAGACTCAATAACACCAGCGATTCGATCAAGCAGGGGGCTCCTAAGGTCGGGGAAGGATCTGATACCAACTTGTAACGCCCTCGATGCGGCTATATCTCCCACGTGTCGAAGCACGACTTAGAGGCATAACCGCATTGAAAGCAATGTCGCAAGTGAGGTAATCTTCACACAACCCATGTAATACATAAGGGAAAGAGATACATAGTTGGCTTACAATTGCCACTTCACACAATTACATGAATAAAGCATTACATCAAACAGATACAATCAAGGTCCGACTATGGAACCAAAATAAAAGAAGACTACCCCAAAAGCTACACAGATCCCCGATCGTCCCGATTGGGCTCCACTACTGAACAACTAGAACGAAACAACACAAAGGACAAGATCTTCATCGAGCTCCTCCTTGAGCTTGTTTGCGTCACCTGCTCAGAAACATCAGCACCTGCAAACTGGTTTTGGAAGTATCTATGAGTCACGGGGACTCAACAATCTCGCACCCTCGCGATCAAGACTATTTAAGCTTATAGGAAGGGTAAAAGGTATGAGGTGGAGCTGCAGCAAGCGACTAGCATATATGGTGGCTAACATACGCAAAAGAGAGTGAGAAGAGAAGGCAAAGCACGATCGAGAAACTATGATCAAGAAGTGATCCTAGAACAACCTACGTCAAGCATTACTCCAACACCGTGTTCACTTCCCGGACCCCGCCGAGAAGAGACCATCACGGTTACACACGCGGTTGATGTGTTTTAATTAAGGTCAACTTCAAGTTTTCTACAACCGGACATTAACAAATTCCCATCTGCCCATAACCGCGGGCACGGCTTTCAAAAGTTCAAATCCCTACAAGGGTGTCCCAACTTAGCCCATCACAAGCTCTCACGGTCAACGAAGGATATTCCTTCTAGCGGGAAGACCCGATCAGGCTCGGAATCCCGGTTACAAGACATCCTCGACAATGGTAAAACAAGTCCAGCAAGACCACCCGATGCGCCGACATCCCGATAGGAGCTGCACATATCTCGTTCTCAGGGCAACACCGGATAAACAATCCGTACAACTAAAACCAGCCCTCGAGTTTCCCCGAGGTGGCGCTGCAAGGGGCTCTATTTTGGATCAACACTTAGACAAGCACTAGCCCGGGGGGTTAAAAGAAAGATGACCCTCGGGATGCGCGACTCCCAAGGGAAAAAGGCTAGGTGGCGAATGGTAAAACCAAGGTTGGGCCTTGCTGGAGGAGTTTTATTCAAGGTGAACTGTCAAGGGGTTCCCATTATAACCCAACCGCGTGAGGAACGCAAAATCCGGGAACATAACACCGATATGACGGAAACTAGGGCGGCAAGACTGGAACAAAACACCAGGCATAAGGCGGAGCCTTCCACCCTTTACCAAGTATATAGATGCATTAATTAAATAAGAGATATTGTGATATCCCAACAAAATGTCCATGTTCCAACAAGGAACAAACTCCAATCTTCACCTGCAACTATTAAGGCTATAAGAGGGGCTGAGCAAAGTGGTAATATAGCCAAACAACGGTTTGATAGGACAAGGTGGGTTAGAGGCTTGGTTCAATAATATATGAGGCATGATAAGCAAGTGGTAGGTATCGCGGCATAGGCATAGCAAAAGAGCGAGAAACTAGCAAGCAAAGATAGAAGTGATTTCGAGGGTATGGTCATCTTGCCTGAAATCCCGCAAGGAAGAAGAACGAGTCCATGAAGAAGACAAACGGACGTAGCCAACGTATCCTCACAAACGCAACGTTACCAGAATACCGAGAAGAAGCAACACCGGAAAGAAGCAAGCAACATAGTAAACAAACATCACATAAGCATGGCACGATGCGCAAACAAGTATGAAGCATGTCCGGTTTAATGAGGTATGGCATGGCAAAATGCACAAACAATCCTACAAATTAAGTGGAGCTCAACATGCAACGGAGTTGCATTTTGAAGAAAACACCACATGACTTATTTAGTTCTCTCTCATTTAGGTACTCAACAAAATTAAATGTTGGTTAGCATGGCAAGAGGTGAAGCATATGAAAACTACCCATCTAGGCAAGTTTAAATGAGGCCGGAACAACAAACAACAAGTCCGGAAACTCCTCATGTGCATAATTTATGTTTTGGTACTGTTCTGCCCCAAACCATATTTTATAGTTATTAAACATGCAAGATGATGCCACCATGTTAAACTAGGCAAAATTCTACCCCATTTACATATAAAGTTTATTAAAAACCGAGTTACGGTTATTTAGTTATGAAATAAATCATTTTAGCATGGCATTTAAGCAAATTTAAACAAACAGCATTTTAAACATTTCAAACATGCATGAAAGTTGGATATTGTGAAACTAGATGAAATCCTAGTCATTTTACATATTAAGTTTGTTTAATTCTGATGCATGGTTATTTAATTGTTCACAATTCAAAAATGATGGCATTTCTGTAAATAAGAAGGCACTAGAAAATGCTAAAATACACAGACTGGATTACAGCGGCCCAGTAGGACTTGGCCCGAGTGTGCGCTGAGTGTGCAAAATAACAGGAAAACGGCGCAAAATAATACGGGCGGCAGGGACTCGAACCCAGGATCACCTCGTACTGTGCCTACGTGACTGACCACTAGGGTGCTTCTGTATTTGTGTTCAGAAAGGAGTACAGCTACTTATAGAGAAAAGCAAAGGCGTGGCCTTGCTCTGCCATGAAGGCACGGTGACAGCAGGTCTCTGGCGAGCCTTAACGGCCGGATGCAGCGGCGGCTTAGGCTAGAGTTCGGCGGCGGGGGTGTGGAAAAAGGAGGGGAGTGCAGCTACAGGATGCGCGCGTGCATGTGGGGAGCATAAGAAAGAGGCAGAGCTCGAGCGTCGAGCTGCAGCTCGTCTCGGCTGCGGCGCACAGCGATGCATGGACGAGCATGGCGCGGCGAGCGAGCGGCAAGCAGGCAGGGTGTGCATGCGGGTGCAGATGCATGCGGGGGCTACGGGCGCGTGTGGTGGAGCAATGCTGCGAGGGTGTGCGTGTGCAAGGGGCCGAGCAGAGGAGCTAATGAAGCTGCTACCATGGCGCTCATGGAGATCGAACTCCTGCTCGCGTGGATCAGGACCTAGAGGACGAAAACGAGCGCTAGGTAAGGCCAGGAGGGTGAAGAGCTCACGGTGGATAGGATGGTGTAGTCGATCGTGCTCGGGGACGAACGGAGGAGACGAGGGAAGGCGATGAAGGAGCTCGCTAAACTTGGCGTTCCTCTGATCCGTGAAGAAGACGAAGCAGAGGAAGAAGGGCACGTCGTGGAAGAAGACGATCGGGTCTCGGGGAGCCGCTTGGAGACGTTTCGGGAGTCGCGGTACTTGCCGCGGGGGAAGACGACGACCGGGCGATGCTGGCTACGCCGGACTCGAGCTCAGCTCGGCTGGTCATGGCGATGGCGACACAGGGGCATGGGGAGCTTACCTCGGCGGGGGGAGGAGGCATAAGAGGGGAAACGGAGCGAGGAGGAAACCCTAGGGTTGGGGCAGGATTATATAGGAGGAAGGGAGCGACTGAGGCCGTCAAATCGACCGGACTGCCGACGTGGAGGCTCTGGATGTCCTGCCGTACAGGGAGAAGACGATGAACAGAGGAGCGGTGCTGGTGGGCTGGATTCGAAGGGGTAAGTGAGGTGGCTTGCTGTAGGTGGGCTGGGGAGATGGGCTGTTGCTACTGGAGCTGGGTTCTCTCTCTTGCTACATTTCTTTTCCTTCCTTTTTCTTCAGACAGAAATCTTAGAAGAAAAGAAAGGCAAGGGAAGATACAGAATTTGGCAGGGGTGAAGATATTAATGGAGTCCTGAAAAATATGCACAATTTGAATAAACTGGTTTGGACATTTTTAAGGATATAAAAATAATTCAAGTTTGAATTAAATTCAAACTTGAGCCATTTTTGAACCCAACCAAAACAAGTTCAAAGGAGCTGAATTTTTGGCAGAGAGGTTGAAGGCATGGTTGAGAATTTATAGGAAAAGAATGAACATTAAATTGGTGCAGGAAATAGAATACCACAATTTAAATGGATTAACGAAGAAGGAGAAGAAGATGATCAAGCAAGGTTGTGGGTGTAGAAGAAGATGAAGTTGAGAAAGAGACAACGCAGGGGTTGATCACACACTCAAGCACACAACCAAAACCACCAACAGTATGCCTATGCATTATGATCCATGATAAGACTGGCAATGCAATAATAACAATGATGCACATGAAGCAAGAAGCAAAATATGACAAAGATACTCATCATGATCATGGCAACAAACACAATAACAACTAAAATAAAGAAATGCATCTGGAGCATCGGTCTCGGGGCGTTACATAAACTTAACCTAAACTAAATCTAAACCTAAAAAAACAGAAACTAAACCTAAACTAAACCAAATATAAACTAAGCCTAAATTAAACTAAACCTAATTAAACTAAATCTAAAAAAAGAAAAAAGAAGAAGAAGAGGGATATCTCACCTTCAGGCGCGGCAGGGGGTGCCTGGGATGGAGGAGGGGGCGCCGGAGCGGCGGGGCGGCCGCGGGGGTGGAGGAGTGGGGCGCCGGAGCGGGGCGGCCACGTGGGTCAAGGAGAGGGGCGGCGGGGCGGGGCGCCGGGGCGGCGGGGTGGGGCGCCAGGGCGGCCGGGCTGGGGCGGTGCGGCTGGGCTGGGGCGGCGGGGCGGGCGGAGCGGCGAGGTGGGGCGGCGGGGGCGGCTCGGGCACGGGGGCGGCTCGGGCACAGGGGCGGCGACGCGAGTGTGATGAGGGGTGGGAGAAAGAGGGGAGAGAGAGGGACGTGGGGCTGGCCGCTTTTTAGTTTATGTCACAGCTCTTTGTCGTCTAAGCCTAGCTAACGGACCTTAGTTGACCACTTTCTTTGCCGTCTGCTAGCGGACGGCAAAGATTTTTTGATGTCCGCTAGCAGACGGCAAAGAAAGTGACCGTTAGGTGGCCCTCGCTAGTGCGCCACCCTCCCTCTTTGCCGTCTGCTAGCTGACAGCAGAGCTTTTATGCCGTCAGCTAGCAGACGACAATGAGGTAGCTGACGGCAAACATTATCTTTGTCGTCAGCTTCTTCTTTGCCGCCAATTTTTTTAACCTGATGGCAAAGACCTTCTTTGCCATCAGCTAGCGGACGCCAAAGAGTCGGCTGACGGCAAAGATCCTGATTCCGGTAATGCCTTCATGATGGTGTCTAGATTGGATATCGTGGTTCTGGAACTTGCGACGGCTGAAATTGTGTTTCGTCGACTCCCCTAGGGTTTCTGGGCACGCCCAGGTGGGTTGTGCCCCCCTCGGGGCACCCCTCTAGTACTTCTTTGGCCCATCTTTTGTTTTCTGGTCCAGAAAAATCTCCAAAAAGTTTCGCCGCATTTGGACTCCGTTTGGTATTGATTTTTTGCGAAGTAAAAAACAACAAGTGGCACTGGGCCCTATGTCAATAGGTTAGTCCCAAAAATGATATAAAGTTGCTATAAGATGATTGTAAAACATTGAAGAATGATAATATAATAACATAAAACAATTAAAAATTATAAATAGGTTGGAAATGTATCACGTGGACGTCCGCCATTTTCTGCTGGCTATGGGTCAACGTCCGCTACCTACTCCGCCATGGCCTCCCTCATCACTGCTAGCCTCCTCCTTGCCTCTCTACACACCAGCACCAGCTAGCCCGCCCTGTTTCTGCGTCCTCGTGTGTGCTCGTTGCTCCTTAATATTGCAAAGAACATGCAATCTTATTTAACTTGGCGAGAAATCATTCAATGGAGCAATGTGGTACTTTTCTAGGCTACCTTGATTAGTAGTACATTCGATTCTCATTTAATTTTTACCACGGACGCAAGCCCAGCTAAGCCCATCTGAGCGACATCCAACATAGCGTACGAAGAAACGGACGAGTAAAAGCAAATCTGGAGTGCGGGTTAATTGTCCAAAACAACAAGGTCTTTAAAAAAAGACGGTGAACGGGCAGAAACAATAGCTTTTTTATTATTAGATAAAGATAAAGATTATGAAAAAAATATATGAAGGTATAGATATAAAATAGATCAGGCGTTTTCTTGGGTCCTTCGAAAGAAAAGGTCAATGTCAGTAGGGATGGGTACAAAAAAAACTTGGTTGACTGAGAAAAAAAAGGAAAACAAAATGTCGTTTAATTTACATCAAGGGCATCCATCGAATGAATTATAACAAGCCAACATACACAAGTACTTCTTACACAACTAGACGTGTAAATCCCCGCAAAAAAAAACTAGACGTGTAAAGCTAAATATCGGCCGTTGCTCTGCGTAGAATTTTAAACCATCAACATCACAAGCCCCACGAGCCAAACACGTGTGCGGACCACCACTGTGTTCCCCGCCGAAGTGTGCGCGCCTGCGGCCGCGTCAGCGCTATGCACTGGTGGCGATGATGCAGGAGCGTCATCGTCTAGCGCACTGGCCTCGTCGGGCGATTCAAGCGTCTCAGCCTCGGTAATGGTCGGGACACTCGCGTTGGACGATGAACCGTAGGCTGGACCGGGTGCCGCGGAGCTCCCCTTGCCCGACGAGCTGATGCTTGGTGGAATGATTGCTGCGCTAACCTGCATGACGGATAGATTGTATGGTCGGCACGCAACGACCTTCACCAGCTGCGAGCTGAGCGGTGCGCCGGGCTCGGCTGAGCCAAACACCATCTGGTCGTCCGCGCTATGGGTGTAGTTGACGAACCCCATGCGGTCGGTGGCGGCGCCGGTAGTCTGGAAGAGCGAGGTAAGGAGCGCCGTCCCCTTCTCGATGTTTTCAAGTTTCATGGGATCGTAGTAGTTGAGGATGACGTGCACGGCGAGCACCTTCTTCTGCGTGTCTGTGGGCAGCGACGTGATGCCGCTGGCAGCGGAGTTGTCGACCACGAGAACGGTGATGGTCTGCCGCTTGTTGATTTCCTCAGCGAGATTCGTCTTCGACAGAAGGCTGTTGAAGGTCAAGAACTCCGGGGATTTGTTGAGGACCTCGGTAATGTTGAACTTTGTCGTGGTGGCCGCGGCCGACGACGCAAGGGTGAGAAGGAGTGCGGCGGTGGTGGCCCTCAAACATGCCATGGTTGCTGAGGTACACACGTATAGGCTTGGGGCAAGGCCGTCCGGTAGTGATGATGGGTGGAGAGGAGAAGAAATAGCGAAGGGTGGTGACAAATTTGGATGCCAACTTTGGGGGTGTGCATGCACTGGTGACTTGAGATTTTGTAGGAAGTTGTAACCAGTTACATGATTGGTTACGGAGAGGATTACTTATGGGCACGTTCGAACATGAGGTATTAGAAATTGTTACCACGGGTAGGCGGTATCCTTATCACTCGTTTTCATAAACCGAGGAGTGCAAATAGCTAAGTTGTCAATGATCAGTTTTAAGAAAATTATAATGGGCGAACGTCAGATCTTTTATAAACCGAGGCGTGCATGTGCACTAGTGACTTGAGATTTTGGAGGAAGTTGTAACCACTTACATGACTGGTTACGGAAAAAATTACATGAGCACGTTTGAACCTGGGGTATTAGACATTTTAAATAAAAAATCCAGTGATTCAAAAAATGTTCGTGATATTTGAAAAAGTTTTTATATAATGAAAAAAGTTCTTAGGTTGAAAAATATGTTTTTCTTTAAAAATGCACATGACATTTTAAAGAAATATTCATGTGTTTCCAAGAAATGTCCACTAAATTAATTTTTTTGTGTAGTTTAATAAAATGTTAACCGGAAAGTCAATTTGGTTCCCGGGAGCACATGCTCCTAGGGCCAAAAGAAAATTTTAAAATGAAAAAAAAATCAAGACAAAAAGATTGTGTGTACCTAGTCACATCCAAATGCTACCCGCAAATTTTGAGGCAAAAAGATAAAACATTCTGGCTTGTGCAAAAGAAAAAACAAATTGAACACCAAAAGTTAACCCAATATGTCACCCCAATTTTTTTTTTTTTTTGCCGACGAAACACCGCCGCTCCGTTTCGCATGAAAATTGACATGCATGTTTGCGGCACTAATACAGTCATCTACGAAAAAAATCAGAATTTTTCAAAAACATTAATTTTTTTGCATTACTGTTCACCTGAGAGCATATGCTCCCGGGAGCCAAGACGTCAGCCCCCAATGTCAACCATCATTAAAAAAATATGCAACGTGTATTTGGAAAATGTGTGTATTCAACAAAGTGATCAAAACATGTATTTTAAAAAATGTACATCATGAAAAATTTCAAAAGTGTATCAATAATATATTTCATGTGTGAGCTAAAATGTCCATTGTGTACTGAGAAAAGATAGACTGCACAAAAAACCCGATTAAAATTGAAAAAGAAACAAGAAAAGAAACAAAGAAAAGAGAAGAATACGAAAAACCCAAAAGTATAACAAAGAAAAACCAAAGAAAACCAGAGGTAAAAGATAGAAAAGAAAAAAAGGAAGAAAACTGGAGCAGTTCGAGGGAACATAGAACGACATACTAGCAGCTGCACTAATGGGCCAGCCTGGTCCGCTCGCCCGTTGACGATTCCCAATAAGGAATCTGTAGGAGCGAGGCATAGCCGGAATTTCCTATATGACGCTCTCTGCGTCAAACTGTCGAGCGAACGCACGTACCAGCAACCCAAGCGAGCGATTTGGGCCGGCCCATCACGTAAATCTTTCAGGTCCCGGCGGTTTTGGGAACCTTCTGAGGGTTCCCAGCCGGTTTTTTCTGGTTTTGGGAACCTTCTAGAAGGTTCCTGAACCGTTTTTTATTTTCATTTCTGTTTCTTTTTCTTTTTCTCTTTCTTTTTTTGTTTTTTGTTTCTTTTTTGTTTATTTTTTTCGTTTTTGCAAAATGTTCTCTGTTTCAAAAATGCTCATATTTTCAAAAAATGTTTGATTTTCAAAATTTTGGTTCGTGTTTTCAAATTTTGTTCTGGAGTTTCAGAAAACTGTTTGTGTTTTCAATTTTTTGTCGGTTGTTTCAAAAAATGTTTATGATTTCAAAAAAAATTAACATATTAAAAAATTGTTCACTTTAAAAAAAATTGTTCACGTTTTGAAATTTTGTTCGGGAGTTTCAAAAAATGTTCGGTTTTTCAAATTTTGTTAGGAATTTCAAAAAATGTTCACATTTTCAAATTTTGTTTGTAGATCGAAAAAATGTTCGTGCTTTTGAATTTTGTACGGAGTTTCCAAAAATATTCCTGTTTTAAATATTTTTGTTCACAAATTTCAAAAAATGTTCAGGCGGTTCAAAACATGTTCCTGTTTTAAATAAATTGTTTGCAAATTTCAAAAAATGTGCACAGTTTCATTTTTGAGTTTCGAAATTGTTCAGTTTCAAATTTTTGTTCACAAATTTCATAAAATGTTCGGGTGGTTCAAAACATGTTTCTGTTTTTAAAAATTGTTCGCAAATTTAAAAAATGTGCACATTTTCATTTCTTTCAGGAGTTTCAAAATTGTTCTGTTTCAATATTTTGTTCATAATTTTCAAAAAATGTCCGGGCAGTTGAAAACATATTCCCGTTTTCCAAAATTGTTCGCAAATTTAAAAAATGTGCATGTTTTCATTTTTTGGGAGTTTTGAAATCATTCAATTTCAAAATTTTGTTTACCAATTTTAAAAAATGTTCTTGTTTTCACATTTTTCAAAATATGTTCGTGTTTTCAAATTTTGTCTTGGAATTTCAAAAAATGTTCCCATTTTAAAAAATGTTCCTGATTTTCGAAAGTACTTCACTTTTAAAATATTATTTTGTTCGCGTTTCGTTTTCAAATCAGAATTACAAAACATCTTCACTTTTCGAAAAAAATACGGCATTTGAAATCTGCTCACAATTTTCAAAATGGTTTTAAAATGTTCTCCAAATATCAACGCTGCTGTCTGTTCTTATATATATATATATATATGTATAGAAAGTCTATTAAACACCCTGGGTGATGAATAAATTATTCTTCACCCTAGCCGATCGACCGAGTCGGGAGTTGGGCTCAACCAAACCAACACGCCATCCTGCCCACTGTAAAATTATACTCGTATGGAAGTAAATTTACTTTGGCACTAGGAGCTAGCCCACTTCCTCGTCCTATTCTAAAAGGTACGAGCGGTTTCAGTCTCGACTCTCGAGCCGCGAGCGGCTTGTTGTTTCGATGGTATGGTTCTCGGCGGCAAGTCTTGGACGGCGCTGGCCGATACTGCTTGGTTCCGGTGGCCCACCTCCCGCTCTAGTCTAATCAGGCGATGCGGCTGCCGGTGGGATCAACGCTGTGGTAGCCGGGCAGGCGGGGGAGGCGCGATGCTCGACGGCTGGCCTGGATGTGCAGTTGCCCTTGTATCGTGTGTTGGCTGCGGCGGCTCTGCGGCGGGTTATGTGCAGTGGCGTGAGAGAAGGAACTAAGTTCAACATTTTTTAGGATTGTTTCTTGATTTTCTGTCCAATCTATTTTTTCGCGTGTCTGCCCGCAGCTGCAGCAGTTCAGGAAGAATCGAAGAAGGGTCCTGGAAACTAGGAAGGAACCAACGCGGATGAGGGGGCGTCAAAAGCAGGTGCCAACTGGGAGAGGTCATGCGTTTGTGCCTCCTCCAGTCCTCCTACGGGTAGGGAGGTCTAACGCAACTTCTCCCAAAGCGGGTTTTCCTGAATTGGTACACGGGTGTTTGATTTCTGTCGAATCTGTAATCTGGTTAGATCATGAGACTGAATGTCCTACCCTAGTAACCCTACAGAATATGCTTGCTTGTGTTTGCATTGGTGCATGTACACTCTGTAATTGTTTTTATCTTAGGAAGACTCTAATTCTTGTTAGTTTTGTATCTCGAAGGTAGTTTGGTCCATTATATTGGTCGGATGTATGTTTAGAACAGCATAGGAAGTTTCGGTCTACTGTTTGTTCTAGTCCATGCGAGGTAGAGCAGTGTTTCTGTAAAAAGTTCTATACTCTGCGATGTGTAGACGCATTGGCTGCTATGGAATGGCTAAATTCTTGTCAGGTAGAAGTAATAATGTGCAGAAAAGTTTTAGTTTGTTGTTTAATGTGTTCAAATTTAATGTTTTCTCAATCCACCATGAAGATTTGCATGTTTGTTTCAGTCTCCCTATGGGACATCATTTAACAGTTTAAATGCTTCTGAATTTTAACAGTATTCATTTGAATGGGGCTGGACCACTTGAGGTTACTCTCGTTGATTTAATTCTAGTGCGCTCTATTTTTTAGACTGCAGTGGGTAGTCATGGATTTGTAGCAGGCCGAGCAATCATCAACCATTGTCGTTGGTCGTCGCCACCAGGTTATGTTGGCTGTTGACATGCTTCTTCATGTAACCTGCATCTCTTCCCACCACGATGGTCGTCAACTAGGTCTTCGCGGCTAATGCTCTTGAGTATCGCCCTCTCTCCATCAATTTACATCTGTATGTGTTGATTCATTCGCCCATGGAAAGTATCTACTCGAATCTGGTTAGATTTAAAAAATAGTAATCCGGATTTAAATAGATTAACGTCCCTACATGCAGAGGTGAAGCACTATGGTTTCGATTTTGACCCCATCCACTAATTTAGATAGTTTAGCCCAACGAGTGCCATCTTCTTCGTTTGATTGAACCTTTGTGAGTACAGCAAATATGTAAACCACGTGTTGGTCTCTCCCCTTAAAAATGAAACTGAGATTTTTGTACTATAGTTAATAGAAGGATACTGCTTGGTTTAGTATTTTCTACAATATTCTATTATGATACTGATCATTACATGCAAGGTAAACTGGGTTCCATCTTAATATTGGAAACCTTTTTTTGCCAATAAGAATGGCATCACTTTATTAGGGAATACACATACATTTAATCATTTCCCACTAAACCATGTGTGTCTGTTCTAAAACTCCATGCATGGACAGTCTGGAAGATAAGAATAATTCTCTCTCGGAATTGCATATGAATGTCAGCATATTATTTTTTTGAATACAATATTTTCTATAACCAGTACTCCATTGATGCTTCCTATCTTTGTTTAAAATATAATCAGTAAATATGAATTTCCACTGGAATGATGTCATGATCGGTTTTATTTACACTGCATAGCTCATCTTTAGGTACCCTGACAAGTGATATTTTTTAGAAAAGGAGGATGACCCCCGGCCTCTGCATCTGGGAGATGCATACAGCCACTTTATTGATTATTCTAGAGGACCTTACAAAGTGTTACAACAATAAGCCTGAATCCACCATCTAGGCAACATATGCCGCTACTCCTATCCATATGATGAAGGGGTGCTAGCTGGGCCACTACCCAGACCACTCACCTAATCCTAACATCGAAAGCCGGAATCTCCAGCCTAGCCACATACCGGGTCTGGGGCATAAACCGGTCTGACGCACTCACAGGTGTCGTCTCCACCATCTTCCACTGGTCCATCTCCAAGCAGATTGAGGTGCCAACCTTGGCAGGCTCCTCTGCCATCAACACCACCATGACGCCAAATGACGACCACCACCTACGCTAGAACATCTCCAAGCAAACAAGAAAACAAGAAAAGACCAAAAGATACAAGGGGGCACTCTGAACTTACAACACATCGGAGAGCTAGTTACAAGAGGTACTACGAAAGGGCACTACTAGCATAAACCGATGACCGCAACCCTCAGGCGCCAAAGACACAGGAGGAATGCTGCTGGGACAAACACCAAGCCGGCCACACCATCACGTGCCAAGAACGTCTGAAGGCTGTAGGAAAGCCGCCGAGCAACAACAGAGAGGCGGACAACGGGACAGCAAGAGGCACTGCACCTGCTGCCGGCCAAAAACCCCACCTTCAGCAACCCTACGCCCGAAACCACACTCCCCAGACAATGCCTCCATGGAGGGAACGACACACACGGCGCCGCCGCTGCCCAATCCTGCCGGATTTTGGGTTTTCACCCGGGAGAGGGAACGGAGGTGGGGAGAAGGAGACCACGACATCGCCTCCAAGAAAGAAACATCGCCCAAGGCCGACGTCGATGCCGGGCCGAACCAGCCGGCCAGGGGTTTCCCCCGGTCCCGATCTGCAACACCAGCCCCAAACTCCACCGGATCCAGCGACCAGCCGCGGGAAACCAAGCGCAGAGGGGGAGGGAGCGAATTGGGGGCGGCAAACCTCCAGATCTGGCGAGGAAGAGGAGGCCTCCACGCTGTAGCCACCGGCCGCCGACGCCCCACCACCCCCGCAGTCGAGGACGCCGGCCAGAGCCCTCCGCGAGCGCCGTTCAGGGAAAGAACGGCGATGCCACGCCGGCAGGGGCCGCCGCCCCTGGGATCCAGATCCTCCGTTGCAGGAGCGACGAGGGCCTCGCCGCCACCGTCACTGGCGGCCGCGCGGGCTTGCCCGGCGACTACCTCAGGTGGCGACGAGGAGGGAGAGGAGGGGTGGGGGAGGCGGCGCTCGGGAACCCTAGCCGCCGCCCGAGTCGCCCGGTCAGGCGACGCGGGGGCCGAATCTTAACAGTACTCCCCAATCCCCATGTTAAAGAAGTGATTCGTATCATTGTTTTTATATGAATGTTTCTGTAACACTTAATCTTTTTGGTTTTTTTTACTGGAGGTTGTGATGGGTTGCATTAAGACAACAGTAAGATTGTTGAACCAAAGCTTTGTTGTGGAAGTTCTACTCGATAGTTTTTGTATTGCATACACAGGCTAATTAGTGCAGGGCTAAAGATCTCTCCTACATCTTCCATGGGTTGAATATAACCAATCATTTTTCTTATTTCACTAGAGAAGTTCGGACCTGTAAGAAAACAGATGTAAATTACAAAGCTGCTCCTATGTACTCTACAAAATATAAGTTAGTACAAAGTTGAGACATTTACTTGGGGACGGATGGAGTATATATTTGTACACCCGTTCTTTATTGTGCCTAGTCGTTGTAACGTAATTTCTTATGACTGCCCAAGCGCTTCATTTTATTAGCGTTGTTCAACACATCATCGGCAAGTTGTCGCTCAAAATTTTGTATGTTTTGTTTCTTATAATTACTTCGCTGCTTTGATCTATTTCATACAGTTCAACTTGTGTTTTTGATGGTTTGGATGATGGTATTGTCCGTTGAATCTATCATATTATGGTAACTGGGAGAATGTGGCCCAACCATTCATTTTGTTTAAGGTAAACTCTGCCATGTTGCGTTACTGACAACCAGTCTACCAGGAGATGATAGAAGGCTAGTGGTGTAATTCTGACGTGCAAACCCTCAGAATTACCAAACAACAATCTCGCAAAATAATAATAATTGCCAAACAGTATTAAGAGCTTATATGTAACAGTCAAAAAGTAGCAATGGATCATATTATGAACACATGACCATACAGGCCTACACTACACTTGTTCAACCAGTGACGCCAAAAAATGGAATGTCTTGAGTATAAATGTGATGCATGAATGAATCAGCAAAGCCAACCACATAATCACAAGAAGACATGTCATTCATGGGCCAACAGATTTCGCAAAGAAACACATATGCATGTGATTAAACAAATACTAGTACTCCATCAAGTAACCATCAAACAGCAGAAAATGCAGGAAGAGCACGCCATAGTGCAGTACTAGAAACTTGCACACTTGAACTATAATGCATCGGTAAAGAACAGGCTCGGACTATTTCACATTTCCTCTAGCCACCCCTTAATGGTCACTGTTTATATAGCCATTTCAGAAATTGATACTTAAAAAGAGAACACACATCCACATGTGATTTCCACATGGAGCGTTATGAGTAAGTTTAGCGAAAATAGAGGGGAGAAGATATATGAACCAGCCACAAAGACAAAGGTTATCACACGGCGACCTTCTCGCGTGGGACGGTTGCTCCCGTGGAGGTGCCTCCACTTAGGAACGAGCGGTCTCACCGTCGGCAACGACTACTCGCCGGACAGGCTGCAGCTGCCAAGACGCATCCCTGCCTCATATGGCAGCAGCAGTCCTTCTCCTGAAGTTGACCACGCGGCAGAGTCGATCCCTGGTGAAGTAAGTTTATGGCATGGCAGCAGTCCCTCTCCTATAGATGACCACGCGACTGGATCCCTGGTGAAGTAATTTATGGCATGCTATCCATTTTTTACGTTGCATGTAGTAGGTGTGCCAGAGCTTTAGCTTGTTCCGTAAATTTACAGCAGGAATTTACGTTTCATGTCTTGTGCGGGATGCATGCGCGTGAGCTGGTTCCCTCGTAGTAAATTTACAGCACAAGTCATCTCAGCTGTAGCATTTGGGTTGAGTGGGGTGAGGAATAAGAATTCCTCATCCAGGGTGACGAATAGCGCGACCCTATATATATATATATATATATATATATATATATATATATATATATATATATATATATATATATATATATATGCACCTTTGTATGCACTTCATGGTGTGTAGTGTAGTGGCTAATGGCTCGCGGTCTTAGTGTGTGTGTTGGAGGGATCCATTCCTGGTACTCGTTGTTTTACTTTCAGCTTTTTTGTCGCACGCGAAAGAAAGCTAAACATAGAGCGGGTTGGTGGGCCAGCCCAGTCGTGCGTCAACCCTGTGCGAACGCCCGACTAATCGACGCAAAATGCGTCGCATAGGACCTCCCGACATAACCCTCGCACCTGGGTGCAACCATACACCCTCCAAACAGAATGGGCCTAGCCAAGTCTGCCTCCTCTCTTCTCTATTTTCCCCCCCATCCGAATGGGCGAAGCCCATCATCTCCCCCCCCCCCCTTGTCTCTTGCAATTTGGGCCTAACCTAACTGGGTCACTCCATTTCATCACACTTACACTCTCCTAAAAAATGCATCACACTTAGACGCACATGTACAGAAAGGGAACTTGTTCTCAAAAGAAAAAGAAGTACAAAAAGGAAATGCGTCAGCCAGGGATCTTCCCCTCCTTTAACTCCTTTTAATTTTCATCATTTCCAAATTTGAAGCAGTGCCGACGTGCGCCCTGATCTCCTCTATGATATTCCTAGTTTCCTTTCCCTCTCCCTTGCTCATTCTCTAAAGAATTCTCCCCAAAAAATGATGCTCCATGGACGTCGGTAATCAATCCAGGTGACCTAGACCATTTCGTCCGAGCCCTTGCGGCAAAATTTTCTCCTCCATGCCGCTACTCCGTTCAGGGAAGAAAAATTTCGTCCCATCGACCACACACGAATTATTTTACATCTCCTTTGCATCCATTCACCAAGTGCATCGCATCGATTCGTCAAGCTCACTGAGTACCTCTCCAATTAATTTTGGAGGCTTGTGCCTTGAAATGTTTCTCATCTATCTGACATCATGATTTGGCCAACTTTTTGTGTTGGCCATGCCGATGTACGAACGGATGCCATCCGATGGCATCGACATGTCCAGTAGTTTCCGTTCCCTAGATGACTTCATACACAATGTACCAAATGCACCATATGACTGTAGTAAACCTTTTGATGGAGTTAGATTGCTTGTTTGGTCGATCATGATTTGGTATAGATTTAGTATTGTAGTTTTTGGCAAAGATCCAAGGGGATTTGTAGATCGGTGAAATTTTGGTTAATATGTTATGTATCATTTGCTCATCTCATGCCTAGGAGTCAACTTGAATTATATCATAAATTCTAGGAGTTACATGTGATTTACTAGATTTGTTCTAATGTCTATTTTAATTCTTAACAATAGTTTTACATGTTGTTTCATGTAGATAATTGTTGGTGCACTATGTAGTTGTACGATATGCCTCTGTACAAGTATTTATGAATTATTCCCATGCATAGATTTATGGGATTTTATTCTAAGCTTTGCTTGCTTATTTAATTATGAAAGACTTCATGTTTGATTATTTTCATTTTTAGTAGTGTGCATATATCTTAGTTATGGTCTCTAGAATCATTCTCAAATATGTTGCATGTGTGCTCTATATATTAAAGTCATGTTATTCTCTAGGTTGTTGTTTATCCAAACCCTGTGTGTTATCTAGTTTTCTTCACACTATTTTTCATGAACATGATACATTATACTATATAGCCTATGTAGTTTAGTGATGTTTTAGATATTAAACTAAGCACTAGATTGAGCCATATTTGTTGCATGTATTGCATTTCTTAGCTAGTTGTCTGTTGGCTTGCAAGACACACATGATGGTGTAGCACTTTCGTGGAAGTATCTCAAAGCTTCGTGGGAGCATGAGAAGACCCACGAGGGGGTGACAAGGCAACCCGGTGTGCCCTGGGGGAGGGGTGGCTGTGTGTTGTTGACTTATGGGCCCCTCGTAACTCCTTTTGGCATGAAATCAACGTTGAAAATTCTTATAAATAGAAAATCCCCAGAAATCAACCTAGAACTTCAACTCCGCCACCACAATCCTATGTTCCGAAGAGATCCCATCTGGAGGCCTTTTCCGGCAACCCGTCGGAGGGGGAACTTATCATTGAAGGCCATCTTTATCATCCCAACAGTCTCCATGATGAGGAGAGAGTAGTTAACCCTCGGGTCTAAGGGTATGTACCAGTAGCTATGTGGTTGATCTCTCTCTCCCTCTCTCGTGTTCTTGATCCAGCATGATCTTGATGTAACCATGGGCTTAGTTAATATAGTTGGATCATATAGGTATCTTCCCTCTTTATTCTTGATATGACGAATTTAGTCTTGCTCTTTGAGGTTTCATTATGTTGGACTGAATATTGGATTTGAGATCACTTGATGCATGTCTTGCATTTGGATACTCTGGTGACAATAGGGTATTCTATTGAGTCACTTGATATATGTTATGGTAATCAACTTGCGGAATCCTGTGTTGACATTGGGGTAATCTAAGCACATAGGTTGATACATGTTTTCATCCTACTTTCTCCGATAGAAACTTTGGGGTGATTCTTTGTCGCGCATTGAGGGATTGTTATATGATTCAATTATGTTAGCACTATTGAGATATTGCACTAGTGAAAGTATGAACCCTAGGCCTTATTTCTAAGCATTGTAATACCATTTGTGCTCACTTTTGTTGCTTACTACCTTGCTGTTTTTATTTTTTCACATTACAAAAAACTATTTTTACTATCCATACTACACTTGTATCACTATCTCTTCGCCGAACTAGTGCACCTATACAATTTACCATTGTCTTGGGTATGGTGGGTACACAAGAGATTTCTTGTATTTGATTGCAGGGTAGTTTGAGAGAGACCATCTTCATCATACACCTCCCACGGATTGATAAATCTTAGGTCATCCACTTGCGGGAAATTTTCTACTGTCCTGTAAAACTCCATGCTTAGAGAACCAATAGAGTCTACAAGAAGAAAAGTTACGTAGTAGACATCAACCTATTTCTAGCGCGGTTGCCGGGGAGGTGAGTGCTTGAAGGTATACCTTTAGATCTTGCAATTAAATCTTTTAGTTTCTTGTTTATTCACTAGTTTGGTTTATAAAAGAAAACTAAAAAAGTGGATGCATCAAGTTCTTTATCTTTATGATATCTTTCTTGAAAATGGTGGATCGGAAAATTGTGCCAAAGTGTTAGAAGAAGAATTCAATAAAATGTTTGGCATAAAATTCTTGAATGTTAAGTATGGTTGCAATGTTGTTAGTATGCTTGCTATGAATATCCATAATACTAATGACGATTGTTCTAGTCATGATAAAAATGTTTCTTATAAGCATGTCAATTTTTGTGGAGTGCATAAACTTTGTGAAGACATGCCTTATAGGGATGATATATTTTGTAAGAAGCATAAACATGACAAAACTTTAGGGTGGCTTAGAGTTAAAGATGATTTTGCTAAAAAATCATGTTCTCTTTATCCCATTACTTGTGAACTTTGCAAAATAGTTTTTTATCTTAATTTCCAATGCATGCTTTTTCATGATTGAATCGTGGCCCGATATTGTAATAACTTGATCACCCTTGAACTTTATAATGAACTTTGTTTATTTTGGGGGTGTGAATAATTGTCACATAAAAATAGTTGGTTTGAGGCATTCATATTCACAAACCATGCTGAAGTTACTCTGAAAGAAACCCATATGTTTTGTGTGGTAAATTGAAATGAAATGCTTATATCGCCAATTATAGGAACACGGGAAAACCAATAGAATATAAAAGGAATACTAATGGAAGGGTAAAGGTTTCCCAATTCCCTCCTATTGTTTTTGATGACGAATCAGGTGACGAGGAGGAGCTTCCTACCCAACCGATCTCTTCAACAAGAGGGTTGGAAAAATTGATTGAACCCACATGCAATGTGGTGAAGAAGAAGAAGAAGAAGAAAAGAAAGAGAAGCAAAGGTAAAAAGGTATCTCTCCCAAATAATGTTGCTCCTCTTATTGTTGTGCCTCATGAGAATGAATCAAAAATAATTGTGGAAGATGATACACTAGATGATGATATTGTTTTTTGGTCCTATGGTGCAATGTCTGAAGGAACTATTGAGGATGATTTTGTTACACCTATTACTTGTTGTGATAATTATGATTGGGAAGATAGTGACACTTCTTATAATCTTGAAAATCTTTTTGGCACCAACTTGGAAAATTATGATGATAGTAATTGTTATACTATTGGAGCTATTCGCACTATCAATGATAAGAGAGATTATGCTAATGATATGCAAGACCACAAGCTTGGAGATGCTATGTTTGATAAGAATGGCATGTTTGAGTATTTATTTGCTGCAATTAATGTTTACCCTAAGCTTGGGGATGCTATGCTTAATGAATATGATCTTTTTAGTCCCCCTACTTTTAATAATCAAATTTGTTATGATGATTCATGCCTCCTATTTATGATGATTGCAATAATTACGAAAGTGGGTTTAGAAGAGTGTCAACTTTAGATAATGATAATGCCGCTATTTTGGAGGGTGTTGAATATTATTATAATGATAAAAGTGGATCTGGAGAGGTCATGACTTTATTTAGTAATGATTCCACTATCTCTAAAGAGGTTTCAGTTGATTATGATGAGGATAAAGTTGCTAATTATGATGATTATTGTGATGATACTTATGTTATTAAAAGTAGTGATAATTATTGTCATAATTATGAATACCCTTTTACCAAACATTACTCTTTTAATGTGGAAACAATTTATAGTATTCGAGTTTCACAAGATACTCCCACTATCATGAATGAGAATAAATTTGCTTATGTGGAGACTAATAAAATTTCTATGCTTGTGGATCATGAAAAGAATGCTTTATGTGATATCTATATTGTTGAGTTCATTCATGATACTACTGGAGTTTTTTATGAGAGAGGAACATGTGCTTTTACATATCTCAATAATATCAAGTTTCCTCTCTATGTGTTGAAAGTTTTGAAGTATTGCTTGTTTTGCCTTCCTATGCTAGTTGATTCTTGATCCCATAACTTGTTTGCTCACAAAATCCCTATGCATAGGAAGTGTGTTAGGCTTAAATGTGCTTGCCATGTGATTCATGATTCTCTCTTGCATTCTTATGTGAGCATCATTAAAATCATCATGCCTAGCTAAAAAGGCATTAGAGAAAAGCGCTTGTTGGGAGGCAACCTAATATTTACCCCTACCGTTTTTGTGTGATCACATGATTAAGCTAATACAGTAATCATGTTTTATAACTTTTGTTTCAATAATGTGCCAAGTAAAGCTTTGGGATGATTTGGATGATAGTTGAATTGATTCTGTGCAAAAATAGAAACTTTTGCACATAGTGCTGGAATTACTATAATTCACTGGGATGCGATAAAATTCAAATTTTTTACACATGATTAATATACAAATTTCCTACGTTGTTATATTTTTTTAGAATTTTTGAACTTACATAAGTATGTGTTTTGTTCAGATCATTACAGACTATTCTGTTATTGACAGATTCTATTTTAAATGCATAGTTTCTTTGTTTTATAGTTTCTATGGTCTATATTGGTCAATATAAATTGTGTAAATGATAGTGTACAATAAGAATTATGTAATAGAAAATATGAATCTTGTATTGATAGTACCAAAGTAAATGATTTGCTCTTTATCATACTAACCTATCTCATGAGTTCTGTTAAGTTTTGGGTGAGATATTGATATCAGAAGAATAAGGAGTTGCAAGACCCTAAGCTTGGGGATTCCCAAGGCACCACAAGGTAATATTCATGGAAGACTCAAGCGGCTAAGCTTGGGGATGCCCCGGAAGGCATTCCCTCTTCCGTCTTCAACATTACCGGTAACCTCACTTAGAGCTATATTTTTATTCATCAGATGATATGAGTTTTCTTTGGAGCATCATTTTATTTTGTTGAAATATTCTTGCTATTATTAATAATCATGTTTGTATCTTTATTTGGATAAAAGTATCAATTATAGCTTTTACCATGCTTAGTTTGCAAGTCTAATGTTGTTGTTTGAAAATAGGAAGTTTTCTGTTATGTCTTGAATATTCTTGAATTGTCAGAACATTATAAATCTTGAAATTTTGACAAAGTAAGATATAATTTTTTCCATAGTGTGTTAATTTTTTGGAATTTTTGGAGTTAAAGAAGTATGTCTTTTGCTTCATCCTTTACACACTGTTCTGTTTAGATAGATTGATGTTATGTTTGCATTGTTTGCATATGTTTGCTTATATTCTATTTGAGGATAGGAGTATTAAATATGCAGAGGAATTTAGTATGCAATGTTTAATTATAATTTTAGTAATTTGTTAAAGTAGAGAATGATAAGTTTTTGCATTGATTTATACTAACTTATCTCACGAGTTCTTGTTGAGTTTTGTGTTGATGAAGTTTTTAAGATTTAGGGAAACCATGATATGATATGAATTAAGGAGACACAAGAGCACAAGCTTGGGGATGCCAATGCATCCTAAGTTAATATTTCAAGAAGTCTCAAGCACCTAAGCCTGGGGATGCCCAGGTAGGCATCCCACCTTTCTTCATCAACAACTATCGGTTAGTCTCGGTTAATCCTAAGTTTTTTGGTCACAGGATATGTGGTATTCTTGGAGTGTAATTTTATTTTGTTTTGTTTGTTGTTTGAATAAAAACTTGGTTCTGAAAGTTCAATTTGAGAGAGTCTTTACATAGCTACTTAATTTTTTGACTACTCACTGATCTTCACTTATATATATCTTTCAGAGTAGTTTGTCGTTTAGTCTTGTGCTTCATTTATATCCTAAGAATGAATTGTTGAATGAATTGAATACCATAAATCTAAAATTATATATGCTTCATTGCTTGTCCCATGGTTAGTAATTACTTCACATATAAGAAGTATGAGTTGTAAAATTTATTTAAAGTTAACAAACATAACATTGGTCACTTGAACAATTCATGAAAGAATACTCAAGGAAGAGAGATTTCACATATAGATATACTATCTTGGACATCTTCTATGATTGTGAGCCCCCAGTAATTACATTCAGGGCGGGTTATAGACGCACCCACATGACATTCTTTGGGCCATCCATGATGTAAAAAATCATGGTAGAAGGAAAATGTCGGGGAGTTCCCGGTTACGGTGGGTGGTCAGGGTCGAGCGATGTAGTGTGGTTTGCACGTTTCTCTCATACACGCGTGTGTGCGAGGCATTCACTAACTGAATCCAAGCGAGGCATTCTCTTACTGAACACGGGCGATATCACTAGCTATGTACCACTAGTGGAAAAATGGCTAGCCACAACTTTCGTTGGTGGCGCGCCATTTTCCATCAACGCCAGCACTATTTTTTCAAATAGTGCTGGCTCGGCATAATTGGCACGTCAGCTTTACATGTTTAGTGCTGGCGTTGCTTTTTCTAGACACACCAAAAACCTGTTGGCCCATATGTACTCACCATTTGGAATATAGGGTGGCGTTGGATTTCTATGCACGCCATAGTTAATTTGTTAGTGGTAGCGTTCATTTTCTATGCATGCCAGAAACAATCTTTCCATTTTATCAAATGTTTTAAGTATTTAATAATTATACTAGTCACAAAATAATGAAAATTTTATATTATATTTTTTTCATCATTATTTTTAGTGTTTTTATCATTTTACGACTTTTATTTCTTTACTACGAGTTCTAATTTTGAGTCTTTTATTTTGTTAAGTTTTTCATTAATCTTAGTCTTTTTTTATTTGGGTTGTTATTAGCTATGGCGTTGCTTTTTTAGTCCGACGCCAGCAATAGCCCACCTGAGTCAACTTAGTAAAAGACCTAAGTCACCGCCTTCTCATTTCACGCCCACCCCGGTCGTATACACTTCCCCCTTGACCAAAGCCGCCGCCGCCCCTCGCCGGCACCGTGGTTTGCTCCACTCCTCCTCCCATCACATGTAACACCCCGAATGTAACTTTCCATATTTGTAACTCTGACTCTTGCCATTTTTGGCTATGTGATATGATATTTTCCTTCGTGATTGGGTTTTGTCTTTGTTTTCCATTTTGTTCATGTCATGCATTTCATCTCATGCCATCATGTGCATCTCTTTTGCATTCATGTTCGTCTCATGCATCCGGTCATTTTCCCCGTTGTCCGTTTCGCAACCCGACGCTCCCACATGCACCCATTGCACCCCTCTAATCTTGTTTCGTGAGCGGGAGAAAAACGTTCTCAGAATGGGTCGAGATTTTTCGAGTGGCCTTGGTACATCACTGGTAGGCCGCCTGTCAAATTTCGTTCCATTTGGAGGTCGTTTGATGCCCCAACGGTTAACCGGGTAACCGCGAAAGCCTCTTTGGTTGCAGCCCAACACACCCGTCCAAAATAGCCCACTAGCCCATCTAAACTCCATCCATACTCTTCGTCGTTGGATCACGATTGTGTGGGCGAAAGCCGCACCTCATTTGGACACTCCTAGCTCCCTCTACCTATAAATATGTGCCTCCCCCCGAATTTTCTCACAGATGAAACCCTAGCAATCGCCCCACTCCGCCACCGGACACGTCCGGATCTCACCGGACAAGTCAGCGCCGCCTCCCGCAGCCAGTGGCGTGCTGCCACGTGGCCCGGCCACCGCCCACAGCCGCTGCGGCCCGCTCGGCCCACGAGGAGCCCGCGTGAGCCCGAGCCGCCCCGCCGCCGACCCTGAGTGTCCAGCTCCTCCCGCGCCACCGCCTCGTCGCCCCACCGCCGCCATGCCCCGCCGTCGCCGCCGCACCTCACCGACGCCACCAAGCCACGCCCCGCCGCCGCAGCGCCGCCGCCCTCCTCCCGTCGGCACGCCACGCCGCCCATGAGCCTCCGCCCGCCGCTCATTAGATCCGGCCGACCTCCCTCTCCGGCGAGCTCTGGTTGTCTCCCCCTCCTCCGGCGCCTCCCCTGACAAACTCCGTCCACCGTCACCTCAGATCCGGCAAGATCGCCGCCGCATCGATTCCCATGCAAACCCTAGGTTGAGTTCGTTTTCTCACTAAGTCCTCATTTTCCTACATCATGATGCTATCTTTGAGATGCCATATCTACATGCTCGGTGATCCGTTTTGTGCATATGTTATATCAAAATGTTCACCTCGCTAAGATCTTCATGTTAGTGGAATTTGCATGCATGTTACTGTCCATATTGATGCCATTATCATCGTTGCAAGCGTGCTATATGATGTTAACTGCTGTCTGTTGACAGAACTTGATGATTTGTCATTTTTGTTGCATTTTGTGTGTGCATCCTATGAGCATGATGTCTACATGTTTTATGATATCCATCATGCCATCGTTACAGGAGTGCAAGTCTTGTATTTTTTTGATCTATGTGGTGACTAGCACAAGCATGCAAAGTAGGCTTCATAATGTTTCTGATTTTAGACACTTAGTGATTTTGCTAAGTCCTTTTCCTGTTACATTTTGATGCCGCTACCATGTGATCCATGCACATTTTGAGTTTAGTTCAGTAAGCATGTCTTAAAGATGTGTTATGGCTCTATCCATGCATGCCTCTGGTTGTAATTATGGAGCACTCCAGCATGTCATTTCCTTGCTCTACGTTTGCTAAATATTATTTCTGGCAGATTGTTAACATGATAATCAGTATTGCCATGTGTTTTGCTAGTGATGATTGTACCCTATGAACTTGTTCTTGCCATTCTTAGATACTTGAATATGTCTAATTCATGTTGGTTACCTTGTCATGCCATGTAATGCCCTGTGGTGAGTGAATTGAGCTTGCAAAGTTGCTATCATGAATCTGTTCCTGCCAGGCTCTGTTTTTCTTCTAAGTGTGAAACTGTTCATATAACTTGCCATGTTTGCATGGGTGCCACATCATTTTCTATGCACCTTGGGATAAAGTTCAGTAAGGTAGTTTTGTTCTATGTGTTTACTACTAGCATGCCATGACTTTGTTTGCCATTATATGGTCCTGTAGCGTGTTGTTTTCTAGATCTAAACATTGCTTCCTGATGCTGTTTTAACATGTTTAGTATTTTCTCCAAGCTTGTGAAGCTGATATCATTTGCATTTTTGCCATGCTATTTTGAGCTTGTTCTTGTGAGAACTAGCAGGAGCTTAGTGTTCATGATTTATAGAGATTCATGTGTAATTTATGGTCATATGCTCTATTGCCATGTTGGAGTGCTGTAACTTAGTTTCTTGTTGCATTCTAAGTGCTATCATGCTATTAATCACAGATTTGCATCATTATTGTTTTGCTTGTCATTTGCAAACCGTGCATCCATTTCTGGTGATCCTTATATCGATTTCGACCGAAATCACCTCATCTTTCCAGCGGCATACTTGTTTTGACAAGTTGATTCCTTGATCATCTTTTCCCTTCCGGAGCACCCATATGCATTGCATATCATATCTTGCATATCATGCCATGTATTGCATCATGTTGCTTGTGCATTGCACCATGATTGATTGTTGTTCCATTGCTTGTGTTCTTGCTTTGGGTAGAGCCGGGAGACGAGTACGTGAACGAGGAACCTGTTGAGTGCGCTAATGTGGATCAAGCTTTTGACAACTCTGAGTACATTGCAGGCAAGATGACCATACCCTCGATATTACTTCTATCTTTGCTTGCTAGTTGTTCGTTCTATCGCTATGTCGCGCTACCTACCACTTGCTTATCATGCCTCCCATATTGCCATGTCAAGCCTCTAACCCACCTTCCTAGCAAACTGTTGTTTGGCTATGTTACCGCTTCTGCTCAGCCCCTCTTATAGCGTTGTTAGTTGCAGGTGAAGTTGTGGTTTGTTCCATGTTGGAACATGGTTATGTTGGGATATCACATTATCTCTTATTTAATTAATGCATCTATATACTTGGTAAAGGGTGGAAGGCTCGGCCTTTTGCCTGGTGTTTTGTTCCACTCTTGCCGCCTTAGTTTCCGTCATACCGGTGTTATGTTCCTTGATTTTGCGTTCGTTACGCAGTTGGGGTTATGGGACCCCCTTGACAGTTTGCTTTGAATAAAACTCCTCCAGCAAGGCCCAACCTTGGTTTTACATTTGCGTACCTAAGCATTTTCCCTTGGGTTCTGTAGACCCGAGGGTCATCTTTATTTTAACCCCCAGGCCAGTGCTCCTCTGAGTGTTGGTCCGAACCGGGCAGCCTGCGGGGCCACCTCAGGGAAACTTGAGGGATGGTTTTACTCATAGCTTGACGTATCCGGTGTGCCCTGAGAACGAGATATGTGTAGCTCCTATCGGGATTTGTCGGCACAGTCGGGTGGCTTTGCTGGTCTTGTTTTACCATTGTCGAAACGTCTTGTAATCGGGATTCCGAGACTGATCGGATCTTTTCGGGAGAAGGAATATCCTTCGTTGATCATGAGAGCTTGTGATGGGCTAAGTTGGGACACCCCTGTAGGGTATAAACTTTTGAGAGCCATGCTCGCGGTTATGTGGCAGATGGGAATTTGTTAATATCCGGTTCTAGAGAACTTGACACTTGACTTAATTAAAATGAATCAACCGCGTGTGTAGCCGTGATGGTCTCTTTTCGGCGGAGTCCGGGAAGTGAACATGGTTTTGGGTTATGTTTGAACATAAGTAGTTTCAGGATCACTTCTTGATCACATCTAGCTTCACAACCATTGTGTAGCTTCTCATCTTACTCTTATTTGCGTATGTTAGCCACCATATTTGCTTAGCACTTGCTCCATCTCCACCCCATTACCTTATCCTACCCATAAGCTTAAATAATCTTGATCTCGTGGGTGTGAGATTATTGAGTCCTCGTGACTCACGGATACTTCCAAAATAGTTGCAGGTGCCGATGATACCAATGCAGGTGATGCTACCAAACTCAAGTGGGAGTTCGACAAGGACCTTGGTCGATACTATGTGTCGTTTCCTGATGATCAGTAGTGGAGCCCAGTTGGGACGATCGGGGATATAACATTTGGGGTTTATCTTCCTTTTTATTTGGATTTGACCGTAGTTGGTCTACAAGTGTATTTTGGATGATGTATGAATTATTTATGTATTGTGTGATGTGGCGAGTGTAAGCCAACTCTCTTTATCCCTTTCTTGTTCATTACATGGGATGTTGTGAAGATGACCCTTCTTGCGACAAAACCACTATGCGGTTATGCCTCTAAGTCGCGCCTCGACACGTGGGAGCTATAGCCGCATCGTGGGCATTACATCGCATCTCCTTCCTCTCCACTCCCACGTCCTCCATCCACAGACACGCCACACGGGATCCATTGGGATTCATGTAGTTGATTTAGGTGATTGCTTTAGTTTGTGTAGAAATATTAGTATGTATCATGAATTTCTTTGGGTGATGTAGAATCCAGAGTTAATTGCATGGATTGCTTTGTGTAGAAATGTTAGTGATAATCCGATTGCTATTGTGTAGAATCCGATATTTATAATGTATTTTGATTAGAAATATTTTGAGCGTCTAGATTATTAGGAATAAATAAAATGAACTCCTATAAATTACTAGTGTAGAATTTGTTTATTTGTGTCTCCTTCCGTGGATTTTGTGTGTTTGTGTATACAATTACTAGTGTAGAAAAATATTCTTAGTTTTCAATATGTTTTGTGTAAAATGAACTCCAATTATGTTTAGTAAAAATTGATTTAGTGATGTACAAACTGATTATATACTTAGTTTCAATTATATTTTTTGTAGAATGGTGCAACCGCCACCACGTCCAGTGTGCAAGTCAAGGTGCACAACCAGCCTTACAAGTGGCACGCTATTTGGCATCTACTTCCAACCTTATTTTGTTCCTACAACGGTAACACATTATATGAACCTTCTAACAGTTAGTTCTTTTGTTTCTGTTGCTATTTCTAGTAATGCAATGTGTTTGTTTTTGTTTTTTCTTACACAGATCGTCCCTTGCAATGTGTGATTTGAGTTCAATGAGCTCATTACCGAAGACACTGTGATCTTCAATGCTCCTGGGGGGGCACTACACTATGGAGGTCCACAAAAGGGATGAAGATATCCCAGATTGGAGGAGATGAATGAGATCATTTCATCGCCCAAATGCATCTCACTAGGGGTGAACTAATCAACTTCTCCTTCAGAAGACAAACTCCAAGGATGTCTATTATCTACCTCAACTCGGAGGATGAAGATGATGAGTACCCACTTGATGAAGCCCTCTATGCCCAAGGAATCAGGCTGAGCGAAGATGAATTGGGCAACTTATGATACATACTTCCTCCATGTGATGACTGTGTCCGGATGCCATTCGTGACCCGCCTGACAAGGAAAAATCTTAACTGCCATGTCATGGCATGTTACTTAGTGTAGAAATTTGATATGCTTAATTAGTAATGTTGTAATATGCTTAGTGTAGAATTTGATGATATCCTTAGTGTGTAGTAATGTGACATGCTTAGTGTTGTAATGTGTGACACCCTGGATTTTGCCCATTTTCCTTTTCTTGGATTTATTGAATATTCGAATTGTATTTGGATTTTCAGTCAATTCTTTTGGGCTTTCCACCTGGAAATTCTTTTGATTTTCTTCAAAGTTGGATTCAATCATCACTAAACCCTCTCTTGACCTCATCCCTCCTAAAATAAGGCCATGGAATAATTTTATTTAATGACATGATATTCATTTTCATTCTGAAACTGAATGTTTCCTCAATCTGCTATGAAGCCACCCTCATTTTTATTGCCTAAAAAATTCCCAATAAATTCCAAAATATTCCCTGGATCATGCCTCACCATCCCATGCAAAAATACACCATGGTCATTTGGAGAATTTCAGCTCAAGAAAATATTTTTGCTTCTAGACAAAAATGTCACTTTGTGAAACAAGTGTATTTTTACCTGATCCATTTGGGCTAAATTTTTAACCACATGACTACCTTCCTACCAGAAGCTTAACCACCAAGTTTACCTCTTTAACTCCCAGTAATTTTCTCTCTAGTCCCATCACAAGTTTCTGTCCAAAAACTTATCTACTTGCTCAAGTCATATCCAATGGCCTAGGTGCCGAGCCAACATTGATACAACGAGCTGCTATACAAACAGGTTTTAACCCCATTCCGTGACAGCATTTTAAACCATCGCCTTGCTAGTGTGGGCGATCATGGGGTCCTTCCGACACGACCCAAAAACCATCGGGGATAGGCAGTAGGAATGCATACGTTTTGCATAACTAAGTGTATGCGGTGAGGGCATCTATCCCAAACGCAAGTCTTCAGACAACTATTTGTGATATCTCAAATATCCCAAACGCTGCATTCTTGCTACTCGTTCGTGCTTGCATTACCATCACAGTCGGTATTCTGTGGTGCTACGTTTACGATGCATGCCCCATCACAGACAGTTCACTATTATAGAACGTGTATGATAAGCAGACAATCACACACATTCAGTTCTCCCAAACCGTATGCGATAAGTGATTAAGAGGATTAGCTAATAATCGTACGAGTGTCGGATAGGATTATGAAACGCCGGACCATCGTAACAGTGTCGTACATGATAACTATGGCACATGCTATTCTGTGGTGCAACGTTTATGATGCGTACCACATCAGAAACAGTTCATGATTGTAAAGTGTGTATGATAAGGCGACTATCACAAACATTTAGTTTTCTTGCACCGTTTGTGATATTGTCTGACATCACACACACTTTGCAAACGACAACTGTGTGGATGCTCGCACATGTTTCCTCTCTGTGAGCCGTGTCGGATTATGGTGTATATCACACACGTTTGTGTTTTACCGACCGTGTGCCCGTTACGACCTGCAGAGCGTAATTTCACCCTAATTTCATTGCTGCTATTTAAAATTGTACCGAATTTGAATTTGAAAGTAGTCTATAGCTTTATTCATATCCACCAGGTTGCAACAACCAATGCATTATTCGATTCACAAGTACATATGCTCAAGAATTACATAAGCACCAAATAAAGAATGATGAACCGCAGTTGTATACTTGTACTATTAAGGACGGTAAAGAAAGAGGCGAAAGACATTCTGGTTATCGAACAAGGTGAAGCAGAATGCCCATATTGTGCCCTCCTCCATGTAGAAGGCACGCACGAATCTAGTCCAACCTCTTGTGATGGCCGACCGCACATCCTTCACTGTCTTCATGAGGACATCTAGATAGTCATCGTGTTCTGGTAGAAATACTTTAACCTTCACATGCCCACCAATCATGTAGTTTGAGAGGTAATCTTGAGTAAACTTCTTTGGGAACCCCTTCAAAGGAAAAAGATTGAGACATTGTCATCTATCACAACTCATTATGGGTAGTAAAAAGAAGGCTGCAGAGTTCTTACTTACCATCCTGCAGTTCACTGTTGTCTTGGATAAAGTGTAAACAAATAGTTTAATTGCCATCTTTTGACCCATTTTAATAACAATCTTTATCAGTTTCCTCACTTGATGCTGGTTCATCAATATCTCACCCCCCATATACAGAACGGGTCGAAGCGCGGATCTTTACCAATGACATATGTACCTAAAAGCACCAAGTTAATATTAGAATCTAAACAACAATTGCACAATGATGTAGTACAACACTCCCTCCGTCCCATTATATAATATCTTATAACATCCAATATACTCACATATTGGATGAATTAACATCTTATATTATGGGGCGGAGGGAGTTTATTACATTTTTACAAATATTAGCGGATTAACTACAGTTAACTGCTGCTGTGTTTTTGTTGTTGTCTTTGCCGCTCTTCTATGTATATCTAGACATCATCAGAACATTAAGGTAACACTCTTCCTTGTAGCTATGTAGCCTAGAATTTCATATTTAGACATTTAGTACAATGCATGTTGCTATGTAGCCTCAGATATATTAGATATGACCCTAGTTAACCTATCGATAAATGGGTTACAAATATATTCAGTTAAAAGTCTGATTCACCGACTAATCTGTAATCAGACCCCGGCCTATATGGTACCAGCTACTGATATCCTAAATAGTAAGTATATATAAGCCATGGCATGAAACTGACCTCGATGGAAAACAACAATCTTTCCCAAAATTGTCCTGTGTAAGTACATCGAAAGGCATGTTAAGCACAACAGGGTAAACATCAACCAAAAATATCCATGGTAGACAACATAATCTCCAAATGATAGCTTCAGTGTGTAGGTTAAGCATGCTAGTTAAGCAAAACAAGAAGTGGAAAGGTGTGTTAACTGCAACATGCCTAACATTTAATAACAAGCAAATATAGTCATTCAAACTGGTATTATGCCGGTCTAAGTACACTGGTTATTGTTAAATAAAAATGGAAATGCATGTTAACTACAACATGCTTATTGGTACTGTTGAAACCGTTATTGCTGAAATTGTACTGTACATATATAGAGCATCACTTTCTGAACATCTAAAATAAACAAGGCATACTACGAACAACCAAAGATAGCATTTGAAACTGGACATATGCTAACTACAAACAACCGAACAACCAAAAAACGTTAAAAGAGACAAATGCTAGCTCTAACAGCCATAACAACAAGAAAATATATTCATTCCTATTGATATGTTTGAAACTGGTATTGATGAAAATGTACTGCACAATAAGTAGTTGCACATATAGAGCATCACATAGTGAACAACTGAAATAAACAAGGCAAACTGCAAACAACCAAATATAGCAATTAAAACTGGACATGTTCTCACTACACTACAAAAGGGACTTGACAAAAAAGATCATGGGTTCCCCCCTGTGAAGAGGCACGGCAAAACAAATCATGGGTTTCCTCACTTGTCACGGATGGGCTCGTTCCCATGGGAAGAGCATGAAGACTGGGTGCTCTCTAGGTTGTCACAGATGGGCTCCTTCCCCTTGGAAGAGCATGGCTGTATGGTGCCCTCCCTGATGTCACAGATGGGCTCTTTGCCCTTGGAAGAGCCGGAGAGGGTGCCCTTCTCGTAGTCGCCGTCAATAAGGTCTGACCTGGCAGCCGTGGAATGCTACTTCTTGAGCTTGCATTGGTTTGTCCCTTGAAGAGGAAAGGGTGATGCAGCAAAGTAGTGATAAGTATTTCCCTCAGTTTTGAGAACCAAGGTATCAATCCAGTAGGAGACAACGCACAAGTCACCGAATACCTGCACAAACAAACAACAACTTGCACCCAACGAGATAAAGGGGTTCTCAATCCCTGCACGGCTACTTGCAAAGTGAGATCTGATAGAGATAGATAAACAATAAAGTAAATATTTTTGGTATTTTTGGTTTATAGATCGGAAAGTAAAAAATTGCAAACAGAGTAAATCGGAAACTAAAATTATAAATCGAAAACTTATAGGATGAAAAATAGAACTTGTATGATGGAAAATAGACCAGGAGCCATAGATTTCACTATAGGTTTCTCTCATGATAGCAAATAATACGGTGGGTGAACAAATTACTGCCGAGCAATTGATAGAAGAGCACAAAGTTATGACAATATCTAAGGCAATGATCACGAATATAGGCATCACGTCCGTGTCAAGTAGACCGAAACGATTTTGCATCTACTACTATTACTCCACACATCGACCGCTATCCAGCATGTATCTAGAGTATTAAGTTCCTAAAGAACGGAGTAACGCATTAAGAAAGATGACATGATGTAGAGGAATTAACTCAAGCAATATGATGAAAACCACATCTTTTTATCCTCAATGGCAACAATACAATACGTGCCTTGCCGCCCCTACTGTGTAACACCCTCAATGCGACTATAGCTCCCATGTGTAGAGGCACGACTTAGAGACATAATCGCATTGAAGGCATATGTCGCAAGTTAGGCAATCTTCACAAACATCCCATGTATAATGTAAATAATAAAGGGGAGATAGTTGGCTTACACTCGCCACGTCAATCAAGTACATAAAATAACATTACATCATCCAAACACTCATGGCCCGACTACGGCGCCAAAGTAGAAGAAAACCCAACATGTGACAACGGTCCCAATCACCCCCAACTGGGCACCACTACTGATCATCGGGAAAGGAAACGTAGTAACGCTGAGAGTCCTCGTCGAACTCCCACTTGAGCTCGTACTCGTCACCTGGAGCGGAATCACCTAGACCTGCATCTGGAGTTATAGTATCTGTGAGCCACAGGGACTCAGCAATCTCGCACCCTCGCGATCAAGACTATTTAAGCTTATAGGAAGGATAGGCAAATATATATGTGGAGCTGCAGCAAGCGACTAGCATATGTGGTGGCTAACTTATACGCAAAAGAGAGCGAGAAGAGGAGGCAACGAGCGAGAGAGCTAGAGAGCAACCTGCGCAAACATTACTCCAACACCGTGTCCACTTCCCGGACTCCGCCGAGAAGAGGCCATCACGGTAACACACTCAGTTGATTCATTTTAATTAATTAAGGTTCAAGTTATCTACAACCGGACATTAACAAATTCCCATCTGCCCATAACCGCGGGCACGACTTTCGAAAGTTCAATCCCTGCAGGGGAGTCCCAACTTAGCCCATGACAAGCTCTCACGGTCAACGAAGGAATAGACCTCCTCCCAAGATGTTCCGATCAGACTCGGTATCTCGGTAACTCAAGACACTTCGACAGGTTAAAACAAGACCAGCAACACCGCCCGAATGTGCCGACAAATCCCGATAGGAGCTGCACATATCTCGTTCTCAGGGCACACTCAGATAGGTCAAGCTACGAGTAAAACCAACCCTCAAGTTTCCTCGAGGTGGCCCCGCAGGCTGCCCGGTTCGGACCAACACTCAGAGGGGAGCACTGGCCCGGGGGGGGGGGGGTAAAAATAAGATGACCCTTGAGTCTGCAGAACCCAAGGGAAAGAAAAGGCTAGGTGGCAAATGGTAAAACCAAGGTTGGGCATTGCTGGACAAGCTTTAATCGAGGCGAAATATTAAGGGGTTCCCATTATAACCCAACCGCGTAAGGAACGCAAAATCCGGGAACATAACACCGATATGACGGAAACTAGGGCGGCAAGAGTGGAACAAAACACTAGGCGAGAGGCCGAGCCTTCCACCCTTTACCAAGTATATAGATGCATTAAGATAACATAGCAATATAATGATATCCCAACAAGTAAATAAATGTTCCAACAAGGAACGCCTCCAAACTTCACCTGCAACTAGCAACGCTATAAGAGGGGCTGAGCAAAGCGGTAACATAGCCAATCAACGGTTTGCTAGGACATGGTGGGTTAGAGGTTCAACATGGCAATTGGGAGGCTTACAAGCAAAAGGTAGGCATCGTAGCATTGGCATAGCAAGAGCGAGCAAACTAGCATAGCAAAGATAGTAGTGATTTTGAGGGTATGATCATCTTGCCTGCACAGTTGTCAGAGTTGACTGGATCCTCAAGAGAAAACTCAACGGGCTCCTCGTTAGCGAACTCGTCTCCCGGATCTACCCAAACAAGACAAACAAGAAACAAGGATACAATCAACCACGTGCAATACCAAGCAATATGATGAAATGACGATATGCTATGCGGGATGCGATGCGGGATGCAAAAATGCAAGATATGACAGGAAATGCATGAACCTGGCCTCAACTTGGAATTCCAAGGGTGCCACTGGAAAGATGAGATGAAATCGCTTGAAAACAATATAAAGAACGCCGGAATCGGAGTTACGGTTTGGAAATGGCAAGCGTTTCAAAAATGACACCGGTCTGCGATTTAAAGCAAGTAGGCATCTAAATGCAACGAAATGAACATGCTACAGCCACCAAACATGACAACATAATACATGGCAGGGATGCACACAAGATGCTTAACAAAATACTAGCACTGAGCCACGGCCAATTCATCCATTATGAGGTTCAAACAAGCATGGCAAAAACGCAAATGCAAAACAGATTTCTAGACTTTGTGAAATTAACACTTGTCTGAAATTTCAGATCACGAAGCCCTCTTTGGAGCAGCAAAGCAACATGAAACATGCCCTGATTAAGACAAGTAAGAACATGGCATGGAGCTACTCAACAAGCTTAACAAAAGACCCAAAGAGACCTGGGGCAAAAAGGGTTCACAAAATATACTAACGGGCACACGAACATAGCTAAACACAATCAGTTTTCAGACTTGGTGAAAACTCAGACATGCTGAAATATAACTCACGAAGGCATGTAAACGAGCTCGATGCACTCACCACGGTGCAAGTAATATAACAAAACTCCCTTACTGATAATCCTCAAAAGAGGCACGGATCACTAGGATATGGCATCATGAACTAAATAATCCCAGACTTAGTGGAAACTACCAAGTCCCTGAAAACAGATTTACCGGGTGCATCACTTTGCAAGCTTGCACAAGTCACCACACACATCCTAAAAATGCATGGGTTGCACCTCTGGAAAGAAGACAAAATTCTTAACAAAACATATGAAGGACTCACAGGCATAGCATGCACACAATAATCATGGCAAAAATGACAAAAGTCTAAGATGAACTAGCAGATCTGACAAATAACTCACGTAGCCTCCTTCTAACAGCATTTCGGGCATCAAGATGAGCTCAAATGAAAATGATGCAATGGAATGAAATGATGTACTCGTCGAGGCGAACATTTTGATATACTATATGCCCAAATTGGAGATACAGATGCAAAGTTACGGCAGGTCAAAGTAGGCATAAAAAATTAGGGTTTCTGAGGAAAAAGTCAACCGAAAAATATCAGATCCAGATCGGGATCTCGCGGGTACTGTTCATGCGCGGATTTCGAGGATCATCGGAGAGCTCGCCGGAGAGGAAGGAGAGGGCCGGGGCGAGGCCGGCCGGATCCGGCCCGGTCGCCGGAGTGGAGGCGGCGGGGCGACGAGGAGGCGGCGTGGGGCGGCCGGCTGGGCGGCGGGGAGGCGGCGCGCGGCGGCGCGGTGGCAGCTCCGGCCACCGGAGCCGGAAGGGACGGCGGCGCGGCGAGGAGGAGGAGCCGGGCGGCGGCGCGCGAAGACCCGGGCCGCGGGGGCCTCCCGCGGGCTCGGGCGGGCCGGCGGCGGCGGCGGTGGCGACCGCCACGTGTCGGCGCGCGAGTGGGCTGAGGCGGCGGCGGCGGACGCGTCCGGTCGGGTCGGACAATGTCCGGCCGGCGCGAGGGATTTTTAGGGTTTCGTGGGGGGAATGAGATCCGAAAAACGGGGGGTCTATTTATAGGCATAAGTGGAGCTAGGAGAGTCTAAATGAGGTGCGGTTTTCGGCCACGCGATCGTGATCGAACGCTCTAGAGCATGGAGCAGAGTTTGGTGGGTTTTGGGCCAAAATGGAGGGGTGTTGGGCTGAAACACACACGAGGCCTTTTCGGTCCCTCGGTTAACCGTTGGAGTATCAAACGAAATCCAAATGATACGAAACTTGACAGGCGGTCTACCGGTAGTAAACCAAGGCCGCTTGGCAAGTCTCGGTCCAATCCGGAAATGTTTAATCCCCACTCACGAAAGAAAGGTAGAAATGACCACCGGAGGAGAACGAAGCGCCGGAATGCAAAACGGACAACGGGGAAAATGCTCGAATGCATGAGACGAACACGTATGCAAATGCAATGCACGTGATGACATGTTATGAGATGCATGACAACGACAACAACACACGGAGACAAAGACCTGAACCCAAGAAATAAATATAACTTAACGCCGGAAACGGCAAGAGTTGGAGTACAAATTGGGAAAGTTATATCTGGGGCGTTACAACACTCCACCACTACGAAAAGATCTCGTCCCGAGATCTAGGACTGAAAGAACGCCGGGTACTCAGAACGGAGGTGATCCTCGCGTTCCCAGGTAGCTTCACGGTCGGAATGGTGTGACCACTTGACTTTGAGAAATTTGATTGACTTGTTGCGAGTCTTGCGTTCCGTCTCTTCAAGAATAGCAACTGGGTGCTCACGATAAGAGAGATCTTCTTGGAGCTCAATGTCCTTGAAGTTGACTGTGCGGTCAGGAGTCTTGAAGCACTTTCGAAGCTGAGAGACATGGAACACGTCATGAACATTTGCAAAGTTTAAAGGAAGCTCGAGTTGATAGGCAAGGTCGCCTCTCTTGCTGACAATCTTGAAAGGTCCCACGTATCTGGGGGCAAGCTTCCCTTTGATACCGAAGCGACGAGTACCTTTCATAGGAGAGACGCGGAGGTAAACATGATCTCCGATCTCGAAAGCCAAATCACGGTGCTTACTATCATAGTAGCTCTTCTGGCGGGATTGGACTGCTTTGAGGTTATCACGAATGACTTTGCACATTGACAGATAAATATTGAAGCTGAAACCAATGGAATGAAAATTGCAACATATAGTCTTCACATCCGGACAAAATGAACGAATGCATTCCTCTTGAAATGGTCACATATCCCTAAATTGAGAAGCCACGTAGAATTAAGGTAGAGAAATAAATCAACAAGGTACGGATCAAGAACGAATAATCGGTAAGAAATCCCAATCTCAAACCAATATCCGTGGAAGAAGAACTAGAGCTACTAGAATTCCCACCTATGAAACTCCCGAACTTTTCTGGTTATGCAATCAGGTGTTGGGGATACAGGGGAAGCATAATATCTCACCCAAACTAGCAAATCCTACATCCAGCTGTATCCATCCTTCAACACATAACCAAGAAACCTTCGGAAACCATCTACCTCAACCTTCGAAAAGCATCCGTTATACAAGTTATGGCGATACTCCCGAACTCCCGCCCCAGTACTGGGTGGCGTCGAGGTTATCTCACCAACGAACTGCATAAAAGAGATTTTCGATGTCGGCGTACTAGACTCAGGTATTCCAGAACTGCAACGATAAATTTATGATGACAACACCTCAGAGCTCAACTCCTCGGGACACTTCCACTAAACCCCTGACAGGAGGCACCAAGACAATGTTCTCATCATAAAACCATCAGAACGATTCCAAGATACCCGCGTGATCCTAAATTTTTTTTTAGTGAAATTTGAGAAGAGAAGAGTCAAAACTCTACGTCAGGATGCCTTACCAGAGCGATGAGGAGACTGGGAAGTAAAAAGAATTCCTAAACTCTCCGATATATAATTCCTAAAGACTCAAAACATTTTTTTCTAGACGCAACTCGACCGCTAAAAACGATCAAGCAATGGGGCTCCTAAGGTCGGGGATGGCTCTGATTACCAACTTGTAACACCCTCAATGCGACTATAGCTCCCATGTGTCGAGGCATGACTTAGAGACATAATCGCATTGAAGGCATATGTCGCAAGTTAGGCAATCTTCACAAACATCCCATGTAATGTAATAATAAAAGGGGAGAACATAGTTGGCTTACACTCGCCACGTCAATCAAGTACATAAATAACATTACATCATCCAAAACACTCATGGCCCGACTATGGTGCCAAAATAGAAGAAAACCCAACATGCGACAACGGTCCCAATCACCCCCAACTGGGCACCACTACTGATCATTGGGAAAGGAAACGTAGTAACGCTGAGAGTCCTCGTCGAACTCCCACTTGAGCTCGTACTCGTCACCTGGAGCGGAATCACCTGGACCTGCATCTGGAGTTATAGTAATCTGTTAGCCACAGGGACTCAACAATCTTGCACCCTCACGATCAAGACTATTTAAGCTCATAGGAAGGAAAGGCAAATATATGTGGAGCTGCAGCAAGCGACTAGCAAGTATGGTGGCTAACTTATACGCAAAGGAGAGCGAGAAGAGGAGGCAAGGCACGAGCGAGAAGCTAGAGAGCTACCTGCGCAAACATTACTCCAACACCGTGTCCACTTCCCGGGCTCCACCGAGAAGAGGCCATCACGGTAACACACTCGGTTGATTCATTTTAATTAATTAAGGTTCAAGTTATCTACAACCGGACATTAACAAATTCCCATCTGCCCATAACCGCGGGCACGACTTTCGAAAGTTCAATCCCTGCAGGGGAGTCCCAACTTAGCCCATGACAAGCTCTCACGGTCAACGAAGGAATAGACCTCCTCCCAAGATGTTCCGATCAGACTCGGTATCTCGGTAACTCAAGACACTTCGACAGGTTAAAACAAGACCAGCAACACCGCCCGAATGTGCCGACAAATCCCGATAGGAGCTGCACATATCTCGTTCTCAGGGCACACTCAGATAGGTCAAGCTACGAGTAAAACCAACCCTCAAGTTTCCTCGAGGTGGCCCCGCAGGCTGCCCGGTTCGGACCAACACTCAGAGGGAGCACTGGCCCGGGGGGGGGGGGGTAAAAATAAGATGACCCTTGAGTCTGCAGAACCCAAGGGAAAGAAAAGGCTAGGTGGCAAATGGTAAAACCAAGGTTGGGCATTGCTGGACAAGCTTTAATCGAGGCGAAATATTAAGGGGTTCCCATTATAACCCAACCGCGTAAGGAACGCAAAATCCGGGAACATAACACCGATATGACGGAAACTAGGGCGGCAAGAGTGGAACAAAACACTAGGCGAGAGGCCGAGCCTTCCACCCTTTACCAAGTATATAGATGCATTAAGATAACATAGCAATATAATGATATCCCAACAAGTAAATAAATGTTCCAACAAGGAACGCCTCCAAACTTCACCTGCAACTAGCAACGCTATAAGAGGCGCTGAGCAAAGCGGTAACATAGCCAATCAACGGTTTGCTAGGACATGGTGGGTAAGAGGTTCAACATGGCAATTGGGAGGCTGACAAGCAAAAGGTAGGCGTCGTAGCATTGTCATAGCAAGAGCGAGCAAAGTAGCATAGCAAAGATAGTAGTGATTTCGAGGGTATGATCATCTTGCCTGCACAGTTGTCAGAGTTGACTGGATCCTCAAGAGCAAACTCAACGGGCTCCTCGTTAGCGAACTCGTCTCCCGGCTCTACCCAAACAAGACAAACAAGCAACAAGGATACAATCAACTACGTGCAAGACCAAGCAATATGATGAAATGACGATATGCTATGCGGGATGCGATGCGGGATGCAAAAATGCAAGATATGATAGGAAATGCATGAACCTGGCCTCAAATTGGAATTCCAAGGGTGCCACTGGAAAGATGAGATGAAATCGCTTGAAAACCATATAAAGAACGCCGGAATCGGAGTTACGGTTTGGAAATGGCAAGCGTTTCAAAAATGACACCGGTCTGCGATTTACAGCAAGTAGGCATCTAAATGCAACGAAATGAACATGCTACAGCTACCAAACATGACAGCAAAATAAATGGCAGGGATGCACACAAGATGCTTAACAAAAGAATAGTAGTGAGCCACGGCCAATTCATCCATTATGAGGTTCAAACAAGCATGGCAAAAACGCAAATGCAAAACAGATTTCCAGACTTTGTGAAATTAACACTTGTCTGAAATTTCAGATCACGAAGCCCTCTTCGGAGCAGAAAAACAACATGAAACATGACCTTATTAAGACAAGTAAGAACATGGCATGGAGCTAATCAACAAGCTTAACAAAAGACCCAAAGTGACCTGGGGCCAAAAGGGTTCACAAAATATACTAACGGGCACACGAACATAGCTAAAACACAATCAGTTTTCAGACTTAGTGAAAACTCAGACATGCTGAAATATAACTCACGACGGCATGTAAACGAGCTCGATGCACTCACCACGGTGCAAGTCATGGCAAGGAAATCATACATCCATTAAGAAGGCACAAAATGCTAGCTAGACATGGCAAGAACAATGGTATAGCATGCACGGATCAACTACAATAACATCGGCAAAATCGCAAACGAGTTGACGATCTGCCCAGATTCACCACGAAGCAAAAGTAGAGCTTGATTGACTCAAGCTAGGGTGCTCCATAATTGCAAACAAAGACATGGATGGATAGATCATAACAAGATTAACAAAACTCCCTTACTGATAATCCTCAAAAGTGGCACGGATCACTAGGAAACAAGCTGAACATATGGCATCATGAACTAAATAATCCCAGACTTAGTGGAAACTACCAAGTCCCTGAAAACAGATTTACCGGGTGCCTCACTTTGGAAGCTTGCACAAGTCACCACACACATCCTAAAAATGCATGGGTTGCACCTCTGGAAAGAAGACAAAATCCTTAACAAAACATATGAAGGACTCACAGGCATAGCATGCACACAATAATCATGGCAAAAATGACAAAAGTCTAAGATGAACTAGCAGATCTGACAAATAACTCACGAAGCCTCCTTCTAACAGCATTTCGGGCATCAAGATGAGCTCAAATGAAAATGATTCAATGGAATGAAATGATTTACTCGTCGAGGCGAACATTTTGATATACTATATGCCCAAATCGGAGCTACGGATGCAAAGTTACGGCAGGTCAAAGTAGGCATAAAAAATTAGGGTTTCTGAGGAAAAAGTCAACCAAAAAATATCAGATCCAGATCGGGATCTCGCAGGTACTGTTCATGCGCGGATTTCGAGGATCGTCGGAGAGCTCGCCGGAGAGGAAGGAGAGGGCCGGGGCGAGGCCGGCCGGATCCGGCCCGGTCGCCGGAGTGGAGGCAGCGGGGCGGCGAGGAGGCGGCGTGGGGCGGCCGGCCGGGCGGCGGGGAGGCGGCGCGCGGCGGCGGAGAGGCGGCCCGCGGCGGCGCGGTGGCAGCTCCGGCCACCGGAGCCGGAAGGGACGGCGGCGCGGCGAGGAGGAGGAGCCGGGCGGCGGCGCGCGAAGACCCGGGCCGCGGGGGCCTCCCGCGGGCTCGGGCGGGCCGGCGGCGGCGGCGGCGCCCGCCATGTGTCGGCGCGCGAGTGGGCTGAGGCGGCGGCCGCGGACGCGTCCGGCCGGGTCGGACAATGTCTGGCCGGCGTGAGGGATTTTTAGGGTTTCGTGGGGGGAATGAGATCCGAAAAACGGGGGGGGGGGTCTATTTATAGGCATAAGTGGAGCTAGGAGAGTCTAAATGAGGTGCGGTTTTCGGCCACGCGATCGTGATCGAACGCTCTAGAGCAGGGAGCAGAGTTTGGTGGGTTTTGGGCCAAAATGGAGGGGTGTTGGGCTGCAACACACACGAGGCCTTTTCGGTCCCTCGGTTAACCGTTGGAGTATCAAACGAAGTCCAAATGATACGAAACTTGACAGGCGGTCTACCGGTAGTAAACCAAGGCCGCTTGGCAAGTCTCGGTCCAATCTGGAAATGTTTAATCCCCACACACGAAAGAAAGGTAGGAATGACCACCGGAGGAGAACGAAGCGCCGGAATGCAAAACAGACAACGGGGAAAATGCTCGAATGCATGAGACGAACACGTATGCAAATGCAATGCACGTGATGACATGATATGAGATGCATGACAACGACAACAACACACGGAGACAAAGACCCGAACCCGAGAAATAAATATAACTTAACGCCGGAAACGACAAGAGTTGGAGTACAAATTGGGAAAGTTATATCCGGGGCGTTACATACTGTCACCGGGAAAGAACACCGCAAGATTGAACCCAAAGCTAAGCACTTCTCCAATTTCAAGAAAAACCAATCTAGTTGGCGAAACCAAACCGATAGTTCTAAGAGAATTGCAAAGATATCAAATCATGCATAAAAGAATTTAGAGGAGATTCAAATAATATTCATAGATAAGCTGATCATAAATCCACAATTCATCGGATCTCGGCAAACACACCGGAAAAGAGTATTACATCAAATAGATCTCCAAGAACATCGAGGAGAACATGGTGTTGAGAATCAAAGAGAGAGAAAAATACATATAGCTACTAGCTATGGACCCGTAGGTCTGAGGTAAACTACTCACGCTTCATCAAAAGGGCAATAGAGTTGATGTAGAAGCCCTCTGTGATCGAATCCCCCTCCGACAGGACGCCTGAAAAGGCCCCTAGATGGGACCTCACGGGTCCAAAAGGTTGCGGCGGTGGAAAAGTGTTTTCGTGGCTTCCTCTGGTGGTTTGAGGATATAAGAGTATATATAAGCGAAAGAATTAGGTCGGTGGAGTCACAAGGGGCTTACAAGGGTGGGGGGGGGCGTGCGCTACCCCCCTGGGCACGCCCTCCGTCCTTGTGGCTGCTTCGTGGCTCTTCTGACTTCATCTCCAAGTCTCCTGACTGTCTTCTGGTGCAAGAAAAATCATCGCGAAGGTTTTATTCCATTTGGACTCCGTTTGGTATTCCTTTTCTGCGAAACTCAAAAACAAGGAAAAACCAGGAATTGGCACTGGGCTCTAGGTTAATAGGTTAGTCCCAAAAATAATATAGAACATCATATTAATGCAAATAAAAAATCCAAAACAGATAATATAATAGCATGGAACAATAAAAAATTATAGATACGTTGAAGACGTATCAAACGTCCCCAAGCTTAATTCATATGTAAATGATTAAAACAGAATTTTCGATGTGGAATGCTACCTAACATATTTATCCATGTAATCTCTTTATTGTGGCATGAATGTTCAGATCCGTATGATTCAAAATAAAAGTTTAATATTGACATAAAAACAATAATACTTCAAGCATGCTAACAAGGCAATTATGTCTTCTCAAAATAACATGGCCAAAGAAAGTTATCCCTACAAAATCATATAGTCTGGCTATGCTCCATCTTCATCACACAAAGTACTAAATCATGCACAACACCGGTATTAGTCAAGAAATTGTTTCATAGTTAAGTATTCTCAAACCTTTTCAACTTTCACGCAATACATGAGCTTGAGCCATGGATATAACACTATGAGTGGAATAGAGTATGGTGGAGGTTGTGAGGAGAAGACAAAAAGGAGAAAGTCTCACATCAACTAGGCGTATTAACGGGATATGGAGATGCCCATCAATAGATATCAATGTGAGTGAGTAGGGATTGCCATGCAACAGATGAAGTAGAGCTATAAGTGTATGAAAGCTCAAAAAGAAACTAAGTGGGTGTGGATCCAACTCACTTGCTCACAAAGACCTAGGGCAATTTGAGGAAGCCCATCATTCGAATATAGGAGCCAAGTTCTATAATAAAAAAAATCCCACTAGTATATGTAAGTGAAAACATAGGAGACTCTCTATCATGATGATCATGGTGCTACTTTGAAGCACAAGTTTGGTAAAAGGATAGTAACATTGTCCCTTCTCTCTTTTTCTCTCATTTTTTCTTACTTTGGTCTCTTTGGCCTCATTTTTTCTTTTTTCTTTTTTTATTTATTTCTTGTCCGGAGTCTCATCCCGACTTGTGGGGGAATCATAGTCTCCATCATCCTTTCCTCACATGGGACAATGCTCTAATAATGATGATCATCACACTTTTATTTACTTTACAACTCAAGAATTACAACTCGATACTAGAACAAAATATGAGTATATGAATGCCTCCGGCGGCATACCGGGATGTGCAATGATCAAAAGTGACATGAATAAAAAATATGAACATTGGCTTTGCCACAAATACAATGTCAACTACATGATCATGCAAAGCAATATGACAATGATGGTGTGTGTCATAATAAATGGAACTGTGGAAAGTTGCACGACAATATATCTCAGAATGTCTATGGAAATGCCATAATAGGTAGGTATGGTGGCTGTTTTGAGGAAGGTATATGATGGGTTTATGGCACCGATGAAAGTTGCGCGGCACAAGAGAGGCTAGCAATGGTGGAAGGGTGAGAGTGCGTATAATCGATGGACTCAACATTAGTCATAAAGAACTCACATACTTATTGCAAAAATCTATTAGTTATCGAAACGAAGTACTACGTGCATGCTCCTAGGGGGATATATTGGTAGGAAAAGACCATCGCTCGTCCCCGACCACCACTCAAAAGGAAGACAATCAATAAATAAATCATGCTCCAACTTCATCACATAACGGTTCACCATACGTGCATGCTACGGGAATCACAAACTTTAACACAAGTATTTCTCAAATTAACAATTACTTACTAGCATGACTATAATATCACTGTAATTATATCTCAAAACAATCATAAGGAATCAAACTTCTCATATTATTCAATGCACTTTATATAATTTTTTTATTATATCCTCTTGGATGCCTATCATATTAGGACTAAATTTATAACCAAAGCAAATTACCATGCTGTTTAAAGACTCCCAAAATAATATAAGTGAAGCATGAGAGTTCATCAATTTCAATAAAATATAACCACCATCGTGCTCTAAAAATATATAAGTGAAGCACTAGAGCAAAATTGCCTAGCTCAAAAGATATAAGTGAAGCACATAGAGTATTCTAATAAATCACGATTCAAGAGTGTCTCTCTCAAAAGGTGTGTACATCAAGGATGATTGTGGCAAACGAAAATCAAAGACTCAAATCATACAAGACGCTCCAAGCAAAACACATATCATGTGGTGAATAAAAATATTGCCTCAAGTAAAGTTACCGATAGATAAAGACGAAAGAGGGGATGCCTTCCGGGGCACCCCCAAGCTTAGGCTCTTGATTGTCCTTGAATATTACCTTGGGGTGCCTCGGGCATACCCAAGATTAGGCTCTTGCCACTCCTTATTCCATAGTTCATCAAATCCTTACCCAAAACTTGAAAACTTCACAACACAAAACTCAACAGAAAATCTCATGAGCTCCGTTAGTATAAGGAAATAAATCACCACTTTTGGTACTATTATGAACTTATTCTTTATTTATATTGGTGTAATATCTACTGTATTCCAACTTTTCCATGGTTCATACCCCCCAATACTAGCCATAGATTCATCAAAATAAGCAAACAACACATAGAAAACAGAATCTGTCAAAAACAGAATAGTCTATAGCAATCTATAACTCTCGAATACTTTTGTTACTCCAAAAATTCTGAAAAATTGGGACAGCTTGAGAACTTTGTTCATTAACCTTCCACAAAAAGAATCAGTATTTTATCGCACTTTTGCTAAAAACGAAAATGAATTTCCTGGACACAAAAGTTTCTGTTTTTCAGCAAGATCAAATCAACTATCACCGTAAGCTATCCCAAAGGTCTTACTTGGCACAAACACTAATTAAAACGCAAAAAACACATCTAACCAGAGGCTAGATAAATTATTTAATGCAAAACAGGACCTAAAAAGCAAGAACAAAAAAATTGGGTTGCCTCCCAACAAGCGCTATTGTTTAACACCCCTAGCTAGGCATAAAAACACAAATAGATCTAGGTGTAATCTTAATAATGATACGACAAATCTCGAAAACTCATCTCATACTCTCTTTGTTCAGCAGCAAGTTTTCTTTGTGGTAAGAAAAAGTAATCAAAAGGGCTAAATTCAATGGGATAAGAATCCCCATGATCGATCTCGGGAGGAATTGGTTCCTCCTTCGACCCTTCATATTGTATGACCAACTCTTCATTATAAGCATTCTTTTGGAAAAAAGTCATGAGCTTGTGTCCAAGAGAGAAACCCAATCCATTGTTTTGTATAGCGAAATTATCATTAAGCTCAGAAATCTTATCAACTAAAACATCGGTGGGGACCCTCTTTCTTAAATTTTCATTATAAGCAACATGATCTAGAGATCGTAAAGACATTATGTCCTCTTGATTAAAAAGAATTCCCTCTATGGGAGGACGACCACCATCTACTTTATAATGTGCAAAAGTTTCACTAGCTTCTTTCATAATAAATCTAAACTCATGAGCTAGAAATATAGTGGAAGCACGCTTAACAAAAGAATGCTCAATATTAGAAAACTCTAGAAAGATCCTTTGTATAGAAGGATGCATATGAACAAATTGTCTTTCAAGTTCAACTACGATACAACATGCATCTAATGTAATAAGTTCATGGAGAAATGGAGTAATGCAATAAGAACAATGACATGATGTAGACAAGATCTATATATGTAGAGATAGATCCCATCGTTTTATCCTTAGTAGCAAGGATACATACGTGTTGGTTTCCCTTCTGTCACTGGGATCAAGCACCGTAATGCAATAAGAACAATGACATGATGTAGACAAGATCTATATATGTAGAGATAGATCCCATCGTTTTATCCTTAGTAGCAAGGATACATACGTGTTGGTTTCCCTTCTGTCACTGGGATCAAGCACCGTAATGCAATAAGAACAATGACATGATGTAGACAAGATCTATATATGTAGAGATAGATCCCATCGTTTTATCCTTAGTAGCAAGGATACATACGTGTTGGTTTCCCTTCTGTCACTGGGATCAAGCACCGTAATGCAATAAGAACAATGACATGATGTAGACAAGATCTATATATGTAGAGATAGATCCCATCGTTTTATCCTTAGTAGCAAGGATACATACGTGTTGGTTTCCCTTCTGTCACTGGGATCAAGCACCGTAATGCAATAAGAACAATGACATGATGTAGACAAGATCTATATATGTAGAGATAGATCCCATCGTTTTATCCTTAGTAGCAAGGATACATACGTGTTGGTTTCCCTTCTGTCACTGGGATCAAGCACCGTAAGATCGAACCCACTACAAAGAACCTCTTCCCATTGCAAGATAAATAGATCAAGTTGGCCAAACAAAACCCAAATATCGGAGAACAAATACGAGGCTATAAGAGATCATGCATAAAAGAGATCAAAGAAACTCAAATACTTTCATGGATATAAAAAAAGATCTAATCATAAACTCAAAGTTCATCGATCCCAACAAACACACCGCAAAAGAGTTACATCATATGGATCTCCAAGAGACCATTGTATTGAGAATTCAGAGAGAGAGAGAGAGAGGAAGCCATCTAGCTACTAACTACGGACCCAGAGGTCTACAAAGAACTAATCACGCATCATCGGAGAGGCACCAATGGAGGTGGTGAACCCCATCCGTGATGGTGTCTAGATTGGATCTGGTGGTTCTGCACTCTGCGGCGGCTGGATGAATATTTCCTCGACTCCCCTAGGGTTTTGGGAATATTGGGGTATTTGTAGATCAAAGAGGCGGTTCGGGGGCACCCGAGGTGGGCACAACCCACCAGGGCACGCCTGGGCCTCCTCGCGCGCCCTGGTGGGTTGTGCTCTCCTCGGAGCTGTAGCATCCCAATTTTCAATTTGGATGTTAATCATTAGGTCGTCATATGCATCCATATTATGAGCATTTTGAATTTGGTTTATTTGGCAACTTTGATCCAAGAGACCTTAACCAACTCAAGGACCATGTGAGAGAGTTGGAGGTTTTCATAAAATTCCATTTTTGAATTTTTCAAAATTGGTAAATTGGATCAAGGTGATTTTATTTGAAATTATTTTTCCAATTATTTCAAAAAAATAATAATGAGAGAAGATAACATGACTTCTTCAAAACAGAAGAAATAATGGATACTTAATTTTGAATAAATATATATTTTATTTGAATGTTTATTTGAGATTTTATTCGGTTAAATTAGGAAAAAATGCCTTTTTGAAAACTACATTTTAGCCTAGAAAAATGTTCATGTGGGCCTAAATATTAGTAGAGGACCGTGAAAATTATTTTGGAATTTTAGGATTTTTTATTTATTTTGGATTTTTCCTTGCAGCGAAATTATCTTTAAAAAAATCGGACCGACTGGGCTGAAGCCCGGCCGGCCTAGGCCATCGCCACCGCCTTCCTGAGCCGCGGGAGACCGGCTCCCGCACACCGCCAGAGTCTAGCCAGACTCAGCCTCTGCCTCGCCCCTCCCCCAAGCCGGCCTCGCCCCCTTTTAATAGCGCCGCCCCCTCACCTCACCGAGCCGCCCCGCCGCCCAAGCCACCGCCCAAGTCGCCGCAGCCGCCGCCGCTTGTGCCGCTGCCGACGCCGCCGCCTGCGCCGCCGCTAGCTGCCCACCGCCGCTGCCTCGCCGGAGAACCGCGCCACCACTGCCGGTTTTTCCCTCCCCGAACCGGTATAATCCGAAATAACCCGACCGGTTTTTTTAAGTTCGGTTTTTTAGATTGGTTTATTTTTTAGGTTATGTTATTTAGTGAACGTTCACCCGATTAGTTCTTTTAACGAACGAGTTCGTTCGTTAGTTTCTGTTAGCGAACGTTCGTTCGTTAGATTTTTCTTTTTAGTTTAATTTCCGGCCAGGGACCCATCCGTAATTATTTTCATGGCAGATTAGTCCCTGATCTTTAAACCCTCAATACTTTTTGCTCGTTTATCCAAATCCAGTGAAACCAACGCCAGAATATTCGTCTTGTTCCCCTCTGTCTAGATAAATGACTTGAACATGATTTTGAAAATTTAAAATTTTGTTTCAAGCAGATTTGAATTCAAGCTTCTTTTGATCGTAGTTTGAGATTCATAACTCCGATTTGAGTGATTCGTTTTGCATATCAAAGCTCTTCACTTGAACTTTCTGTTTAGATCTTTTCTTTTGGTTTTACCATTGCATATATTGTTTGAGTGCTTATGTATGCTATTGTTTGTTCACGATAGAGTTTCCGGAGTGCGAAGCTTGCTACTACGAATCTCTAGGGTTTTTCGATCGTCAGCAAGGCAAGTAACACTTTGATCATATCCCCTTTATTACCCTGTTTTTATGCATTAGTTTCAACCCTCAAACATTGCATGAGTAGGATTTGATAACTTGTGGGTATTGGGAAGTAGTTATTGAGGTAGGAACCTATTGTCTTTTACTAAACCCCGGGTATCATTGCGTTATGATTGCATTAATTTGCTATGCTCGTAGACGTGGATTGGTTGAGAGATTCATGAAAGATGTGAGAGTTATTTATATCTAAGGCAAACTTAAGGTGGCTACTTTAATACACATCTGGGCGGATTGGTTGTGGGCACCTGGGGAATCTAGTGATGTCCTAGGAGATCCCGGGGTACCTCTGTGATCCTCCTATGGAATGCCACCCAGGCTCAAAGGTATCATAAGATTATTCATGCTAGAAACTTCCGTGTGCAGCCACAAGCCATTATGGGCTCTGGCATAGTTGAGTAAGTTGTGGAAATCCTTTCCATGATGGGCTAGCAGATGTAGGGGATTGTAGGTGTACCGGACTATCTATCGGTTAAGGTGACCTATTCGAAAAGTTATGTCTCGGTCATCCGTTTCTCAAACATCTTGGAGTGCGAGAAATACAACGGAGGAGATTGAGTCTTGCGGGGAAGAGTTTGCAAACCTGTGCAGAGTGTATAAACTAATCATGGTTAGCCGTGTCCCCGGTTATGGACATCTTGAGTATCTGGTACTTGAATTATTATGTTGATCTCATCACTCTATTTAATGAAGCTGTTGGGTTATAAATGTTAATTTGGGATTGAGTTGGGGGTACCTTCTCAATATTTTCAACAAACTTTGTAGTTAAATAAAATAAATTTCTTTGTTGTAGGGAAAATTAGCTTTATGCAAATGATAACCGTAGAGCCTCCACCAGCCAAATATGCATGTAGTGATAGCTGTTATTTGTTCATTGCTCTATAGTGTTATCTTGCCAACATATTCCATGTGCTGACCTACATGGCTACAACGTATCATGTTGCAGAGTGTTTAGACGAAGAGTAAGGTGCGATAGGTCATTGTCATGCACTCAGTTTTGCCATGGAGTTGGATGGACTCATTTATCTTCGAAGCTTCCGCAGTTATCCTATTTAGATGGCCTTCAGCCATATTATTGTAATAAGTACTCTATTTGAGACACTCATTGTAATAAGTGTGTGATTGAACTCTGCAATAAATCCTTGAGTACTATGTGTGTTAGCAATCCCAATCCAGGGATGACACTTAAGCACAGAGACTACGGTCCATTGGGACCGGGTCGCTACATGAGCACCCCCTAGGCGCAGCCAGGCCCATTACATGTCTTCTAGTCCATAAAAAATCTCCGTAAAGTTTCATGGCATTTGGACTCCGTTTGGTATTTATTTTCCGCGATGTCAAAAACATGGAAAAATAACAATTGGCACTTGGCACTATGTCAATAGGTTAGTACCAAAAAATGATATAAAATGACTATAAAATGATTATAAAACATCCAAGATTGATAATGTAACAGCATGGAACAATCAAAAATTATAGATACGTTGGAGACGTATCAGCATCCCCAATCTTAACTCCTACTCGTCCTCGAGTAGGTAAGTGATAAAAAACAGAATTTTTGATGTGGAATGCTGCCTAACATGTCATATCATATTCTTTTCTTTGTAGCATGGACATTTGGACTTTTATATTGCTCAAAGCAATAGTCCAGTTTTGACATGATAATTTAAATACTCAAGCATATAAACAAACAACCATGTCTTTCAAAATATCAACGCTAAAATAAGTTATCCCTAGCCCATTATGCTCAATCATTGATCCATTCATGAAACACACTCGCATATTAACTACACCCAATACTCAAGTACGATCATAGTGCCTCCTAGTTGGTGCTTTTATAAGAGAAGATGGGGACTCAACTTCAAAATAAAAATTGCATAAAGTAAAAGAAAGGCCCTTCGCAGAGGGAAGTAGGGATTTGTAGAGGTGCCAGAGCTCAAAGCAAAAAATTAGAGATAAAAATATTTTGGGAGGTGTATCCTTCCCACCAACGAAAACGACTTAGAGTTCCCAACACTTTCCATGCTAGATATATCATAGGCGGTTACCAAACAGAAAATAAAGTTTATTCCTTTTTCCACCATACTTTCACTTTCCATGGCTAACCGTATCCACGGGTGCCTTCCATACAACCACTTTCCAAGGAATTTATTATTTGACAACATAAAGTAAATTCATTTTTCATTTCAGTACTGGGCATCCCTAATACCTTAGCCTTACTCTCGTGCAATGACAAGTGAATAAACACTCATCTTGAGAATAACACATCTAGCATGGAAAATATTAGCCACCCCTCACTGCTCCGCGAGCAAAACGAACACACAGAAGAGAAGTTTATTTTGAAAATTAGAGATAGCACATACAAATTTGCTTAGAACGGCAAAAGAATACCGCATATAGGTAGATATAGTGGACTCATGTGGCAAAACTGGTTTGAAGGTTTTTGGATGCACAAGTAGTGATCATAGTTAGTGCAAAATGAAGGCTAGCAAAAGATTAAGAAGCGACCAACCAAGAAACGAATAATCTCATAAGTGAGCATTAATCATAATTAACACCGGATAATGCACCACAAGTAGGATATAATGTCATCGCATAATTATTGACTTTCGTGCTTGCATAGGGAATCACAAACCTTAACACCAATATTCTTACTAAAGCATAATTACTCATCAACATAACTCACACATTACATCATCATATCTCAAAACTATTACTAAGAATCAAGTTTATTTTTCCCAATGATCTTCATGTAAGTTTTTACTATATCCTTCTTGGATATCTATCACTTTGGGACTAATTTTCATATGTTGCTTTTGACAAGCTCCAACAAATATAAGTATAGATCATGAGAATAATTTTTATTTCTCTCAAATTAATTTAAGTGAAGCAAGAGAGAATTTCTTGAAAATTTTACTAACTCTAAAGTAAATCTAAATGAATAAAGAGAGAATTTCTTCAAAAATATTAAAGCACATTATGCTCGTAAAGATATAAGTGAAGTACTAGAGCATGTCCATAGCTCATAAAAAAATTAATTTACGCATAGAGAGCAATTCTAACAAGTCATGACATAATTTTGGCTCTCTCAAATAGGTGTGTCCAACAAGGAATCAAGACTTAAAACACAAAATAAATTAAGCAAAGACTCATATCATACAAGACGCTCCAAGCAAAACACATAGTATGTGACGAATAAAAATATAGCTTCGAGTAAAATACTGATGGTCGTTAGAAGAAAGAGGGGATGCCACTCGGGGGCATCCCCGAGCTTAGTTGCTTGCTCTCTTTTTGGATAATAGCTTGGGATGATGGGGGAATCCCCAAGCTTAGGCTCTTATTACTCCTTATTCCTTCATCCATCATAAGATAACCCAAAACTTGAAAACTTCAATCAAACAAAACTCAACAAAACCTTCGTGAGCTCCGTTAGTATAAGAAAATAAATCACTACTATAAGTGTTGTATCAAACCAATTCATATTTTGTTCTTGAATTATATCTATTGTATTCCAACTTTTCTATGGCAAAAACTCATCAAAGAAAACCATAGAGCCATCAAAATAAGCACACAACGCAAAGAAAACAGAATCTATCAAAAACAAAACAGTTTGTAGCAACGTGACTATTTAGAATACTTATGCAACTCCAAAAATTCTGAAAAATTAGGACAACCTGAAAATTTGTATATTGACCTACTGCAAAAGGAATGGGTATTTGATCGCTTTCTGGTTAAAAATGAGAATTATTTTCATGAGCGCAATTTTTTCTGTTTTTTAGCAAGATCAAACAACTATCACACAAGAAGATCCTAAAGGCTTTACTTGGCACAAACACTAATCAAAACATAAAAAAACACAATCATAACAGTAGCATAATTGTGCTAACACTCAAGAACAGAAAGCAAAAAGAAAAAATAAATTTTATTCATTGGATTGCCTCCCAACAAGCGCTATAGTTTTACACCCTTAGCTAGGCATAAAGGAAGGATCTAAGTCTTGTCATCTCCGGTTCGAGATGCATAAGATGCACTCATGATTGATTCATATGGTGGCCTAATTCTTGTTCTAGGGAAGTGTTCCGTACCCTTCCTCAAAGGAAATTGGAACTTAATATTACCTTCTTTCATATCAATCACGACACCGATAGTGCTTAAAAACGGTCTACCAAGAATAATTGGACAAGACGGATTGCAATAAATATCAAGGACAATAAAATCTATGGGCACACAATTCCTATTTGCAAGAATAAGAACATCATTAATTGTTCCCATAGGCTTTTTAATAGTAGAATCCGCCAAGTGCAAATTTAAGGAACATGATTCAAGATCGGTAAGACCAAGCACATCACATAAAGATTTCAGAATAGTAGAAACACTAGCACCAAAGTCACATAAAGCAAAGCACTCATAATTTTTAATCTTGACTTTGATAGTAGGTTCCCACTCATCATGCAATTTTCTTGGAATTGAAAATTCTAATTCCAATTTTTCTTCAAAATCTTTCATCATAGCATCAACACTATGTTTAGTAAAAGCTTTATTTTGTTCATAAGCATGGGGTGAATTTATCATGGATTGCAACAAAGAAATACAATCAATCAAAGAGAAACTATCATAATTAAAGTCTTTGTAATCCAAAAGAGTGGGCACATCACTAGTTAAAGTTTTGACCTCTTCAAACCCATTTTATCAATTTTCTCAACAAGATTTTCACCCTCCGAAATATCGGGACGCCTTCTAGCTAAAGTTGACTCTTCTCCGGTCCCTTTTTCATCAATCTTAACTTTACTAAACAAGGAATCAATAGAAGAAACACCAATCTTTTTAAGATCTTCATCACTTTTGCGAAAGTAATCACTAGAAACCGCTTTTTATAAAAATTCTCTTTTAGCTGTAAGCATAGCAATTCTGTTCTTACTTTCATCCATAGAAACGTAAAGAGATTTAATTGATTCATCAACCTTAGGCACACAAAATTTCATCTTGAGATTTTCCACATCATGAGAAATTCTATCAACACTTCTAGACAAATCATCAATCTTACTCAACTTTTCTTCTATGGAAGTGTTGAAATTTTTTTTGCATGTTGATAAATTCTTTAATATTATTCTCAAGATCAGAGGTGTTCCTATTATTATTATAAGATTTATTTCCATAGGAATTACCATAATTATTAGAGGAATTACTAGGAAAAAGCCTACGATTAAAATTACCTCCATAAGTATTGTTGTTGAAATTATTTCGAGAAATAAAATTCACATCTATGGCATCACTATTTTTCTCAATTAAAGTAGACAAAGGCATATCATTAAAATCAACAGGAGCACTTCTTATAGCAACCAATTTCACAAGAGCATCAACTTTTTCACTCAACGAAGAAATTTCTTCAACCGAATTAACTTTTTTACTAGTAGGGGCTCTTTCGGTATGCCACCGCGAATAATTTGCCATAATACATTAAGCAATTTGGTAGGTTCACCCAAAGTAATTTCCATAAAAGTGCCACCCGTGGCGGAATCTAAAAGATTTCGAGAAACAAAATTCAATCCCGCATAATTTTTTTGTATGATCATCCAAAGATTTAACCCATGAGTTAGGCAATTCCTTAGCATCATTTTCATCCTTTCCCAAGATTGTGCAACATGCTCATGTTCAAGTTGCTTGAAATTCATGATCTGGGTTCTAAGGGAAATAATTTTTGCAGGCGAAAATAGTGATAAAAGCATTTTTGCACTTGTTCCAAGAATCAATACTATTGCGAGGGAAAGAAGAGAACCAAAATTTTGCAGAATCACGCAAAGAAAACGGAAATAATTTCATCTTCACCACATCATTGCCCACATATTTTTTCTTTTGCATATCGCATAATTCCACGGAGCTATTAAGATGGGACACGTCATCCTCATTAGGAGTACCAGAAAATTGATCTTTCATAACAAGATTCAACAAAGCAGTATTAATATCACAAGACTCCGCACTAGTGGCAGGAGGAGCAATCAGAGTGCCAATAAAATCATTGTTGTTGGTATTTGAGAAATCACATAACTTGGTGTTCTCTTGAGTCATGATGACTACGCAACAAGATTGCACTCAAAAACAGATCTGGCAAAGAAAATGGCGAACGGAAAAGAGAGGTGAACAAAACGACAATTTTTTGTGAAGTGGGGGACAGGAAAACGAGAGGCAGATGGAAAATAATGTGAATTGCGAGGAGATGAGATTTGTGATTAGGAACCTGGTATATGTTGAAGATCCTCCCCGGCAACAGCGCTAGAAATTCCTTTTAATGAGGCTTGAAGCTACGTCGATATTTCCCCAAAGAGGAAGGGATGATGCAGCACAGCAGTGGTAGGTATTTCCCTCAGATGTGAAACCAAGGTTATCGAACAAGTAGGAGAACCAAGCAACACAATGTAAACAACACCTACACATAGATAACAAATCCTCGCAACCTGACGTGTTAAAGGGGTTGTCAATCCCTTCCGGGTACGGCGCCTCAAGATAGGCAAACAGACGTGAGATAAATTGTAGTAGATTGATAGACCGAACACCAAATAAAATAAGTACAAATAAATTGCAGCAAGGTATTTTTGTGTTTTTAGTTTAATAGATCTGAAAATAAAAGAAAAGGAAAATAGATCGCAAAGGCAAATAATATGAGGAAGAGACCCGGGGGCCGTAGGTTTCACTAGTGGCTTCTCTCGAGAAAATAGCAAATGGTGGGTGAACAAATTACTTTTGGGCTATTGATAGAACTTCAAATAATCATGACGATATCTTGTTACGTCTCCATCGTATCTACTAATACTTGAATTAACAACTCAGCTACTAATACTTGAGAGTATTCTTTGGCTCCCCTTGTGTCCAATCAATAAATTTGTTTTGAAAACTCTACCCTCGAAAACTATTGCGATCCCCTATATACTTGTGGGTTATCAAGACTATTTTCTGGCACCGTTGCCGGGGAGCATAGCTCTATTCTTTGAGTCACTTGGGATTTATATCTGCTTATCATTATGAAGAACTTGAGAGATCCAAAAACCAAGATTTATCCCTCAACTACGAGGGGAGGTAAGGAACTGCCATGTAGCTCTGCACTTGATTCACCTTCTATTTTGAGTAAGCTTGCGACACATACACCTGCTTCTGCTATTCGTTCTGATATGTCGCATGTTATTGATGATGCCACTTCTACTATGCATGATACTTATGATGAAACTACTTCTATGCTTGATACTACTGTGCCACTTGGTAAATTTCTTGATGAACAACTTGCTAGAGCTAGAGAAATTGAAAATATTGAATCTGATGATACTGATGAAAGTGATGATGAAGAATCACTTGTTATTCCTAAGGGTTATGTTTTTGATCAAGAAGCTTCTTTAGCTATTTTAGCTTGCAAAAATAGAAATGAACTCAAAAGGCTATTAGCTAAATGGAGTAAGCAATCTCTAAATGCTAGAATGAAACCTGACCTTGCTTTTGGTACTTCACCTATCTGTGTTACCGATAAGGATTATGAATTCTCTATTGATCCTGATATAATTACTTTGGTTGAATCTGATCCTTTTCATGGTTATGAATCTGAAACTGTTGTGGCACATCTTACTAAATTAATGATATAGCTACCCTGTTCACTAAAGATGAGAGAACTCGTTACTTTTACATCCTTAAAATATTTCCGTTCTCATTAAAGGGTGATGCTAAGATATGAATTTATTACTTCTCTGCTAAATATTTCCCTGCTCATAAGAAACAAGCTGCTTTAAGGGATATATATAATTTTGTGCAAATTGAGGAAGAGAGTCTCCCACAAGCTTGGGGGAGGCTTCTCCAATTACTTAATGCTTTGACTGATCATCCTCTTAAGAAAAATGAAATACTTGATGTCTTTTATAATAGACTAACCGATGCCTCTAGAGATTACCTGGATAATTGTGCTGGTTCTGTTTTCAGGGAAAGAACACCGGATGAAGCTGAAATTCTATTGAATAATATGTTGGCAAATGAAAATAATTGGACACCTCCGGAGCCAATTCCTGAGCCTATTCCTAAACCAACTCCGAAGAAGAGGGGTATTCTATTTGTCAGTCCTGAAGATATGCAAGAGCTGAAGAAATCTATGAAAGAAAAAGGTATTAAAGCTCAAGATGTTAAGAATTTACCTCCTATTGAAGAAATACATGGTCTTAATTTACAGCCTGTTGAAGAAACATATAATCTTAATCCATTACCTATTGAAGAAACTCATGGTCTTGATAACCCGACACAGGTAGTAAAGGTAAATTCTCTCTATAGATATGATAAAGCTGAAATCCCATTTACTAAATTTGCTGGCCCATGCTTAGATGAGTTTGATAAATTTATGGCTAAGCAAGAAGATTTTAATGCTTATTTTGGTAGACAATTGAAATACAATTCAAATATGCTTGAACACTTAGGTTATTATATGGCTAATGTTAAAGGTGAACTCAAACTTATTAGTAAACATGCTTCTATGGTTACCACTCAAGTAGACCAAGTACTTAAAGCTCAAAATGATTTGCTCAATGAATTGAATAGTAAAGATAATGATAATGCTGTTAGAGTTATGACTAGAGGTGGTAGAATGACTCAGGAACCTTTGTATCCTGAAGGCCATCCTAAGAGAATTGAGCAAGATTCTTAGAGAAATAATATAGATGCACCTAGTTTGTCTAAAAAGAAGAAAAAGAAAAAATGATAGGACTTTGCATGCTTCTAGTGATCCTATTGTTGAAACACCTGAGAATCCAAATGACATTTGTATTTCTGATGCTGAAACTCAATCTGGTAATGAACCTGAAACTAGTGGTAGTGTTAATGATAATGTTCATAATGATGCTCAACCTAGTAATGACAATGATATAGAAATTGAACCTACTGTTGATCTTGATAACCCACAATCAAAGAATCAACGCTATGATAAGAAAGACTTTGTTGCTAGGAAACATGGTAAAGAAAGAGAGCCTTGGGTTCAGAAACCCACGCCTTTTCGTCCCAAACCATCCAAGAAAAAGGATGATGAGGATTTTGAGCGCTTTGCTAAAATGATTAGACCTATCTTTTTGCGTATGCAATTAACTGATATGTTCAAAACCAATCCTTATGCTAAGTACATGAAAGATATAATTACAAATAAAAGAAAGATACCAGAAGCTGAAATTTCCACCATGCTTGCTAATTATACTTTTAAGAGTGGAATACCAAAGAAACCTGGAGATCCCAGTGTACCAACTATACCATGCTCCATTAAAACAAATTATGTTAAAACTGCTTTATGTGATCTTGGAGCCAGTGTTAGTGGTATGCCTCTCTCTTTATATCGTAGACTTGATTTGAATAGGTTGACACCTACTGAAATATCTTTGCAAATGGCTGATAAATCAACTGCTATACCTATCGGTATTTGTGAGGATGTGCCTGCTGTAGTTGCAAACGTTACTATTTTAACGGACTTTGTTATTCTTGATATTCCCGAGGACGATAGTATGTCTATTATTCTTGGGAGACCCTTTTTGAATACTGCAGGGGCTGTTATTGATTGCACTAAAGGCAATGTCACTTTTCATGTTAATGGTAACGAGCATATAGTACACTTTCCGAGGAAACAACCTCAAGTTCATAGTATTAACTCTATTGGAAAAATGCCATCGATTATATTTGGAGGTTTTGAATTTCCTCTTCCTACTGTCAAGAAGAAATATGATATTCTTATTATTGGGGATGTGCATATCCCCGTTGAGGTAACATAGTGTTATTCGAAATTTCTCCGGGTTCCATGTTATTCGGAATGAGTTCGTTAAGAAGACTTGATCAACCTTGTTAGTGGATTCCTTTTGATGATCATGAGATGGATGAAACTAGAAGGCACAACCTTCTGTACCCCACTTTTACTTTCTGTTATTTACATTAAATAAAATAAAAAATATATTTTTCTATCTGTTATCTGATTATCCGTGCAATATAAAAATACCTCAAAAATAAAAGTTCTCCAAATGCCCTGAAATTTAAATATGATTTTTTCCAGAATATTTGAGAATATTTGGCACTGAGAACACAACAGGGGGGGTCAACCACCTGCCCACGAGGGTGGAGGGCGCGCCCTACCCCCTAGGTGCGCCCCCTGCCTCATGGGCCCACGGTGGCCCTCCTCCACTTATCCTTTCACGCATACACTCCTTCCTCCCACAAACACGAATATCCAGCTCAAACCCGAGTCCAAGCTCGTTTTGCTGCCATTTTCGATCTCCTTTCTCAAAGCACCTCTCACAAAACTGCTTGGGGAGATTGTTCCTTGGTATGTGACTCCTCCATTGGTCCAATTAGTTTTTGTTCTAGTGCTTTATTCATTGCAAATTTTTGCTGCATAGGTGACCCTGTTCTTGAGCTTGCATGTCAAATTTATATGTTCAAAGTAGTTTTGATGCATTATATAGGCTCTAGGCACTCGTAGGAGTAGTTGCTATCAATATTATTGAGTTTGGTTTACTTTTATTTTGAAGTTACTAAAAATTTCAGAATTTTTCAGAAAATGATGAGGAGACTTTTGAGGGGCTCATCGAGCCCAAGCTCGAAGGAAAAGGCACCGAAGCCTAAGTATAATCTGCCTCGCACCGCGGAGGTTCGGGCGTGTGAATGGCCTTCCGAAGATTTCTTGAGAGCAGCCGGGATTAATGAAGATTTTCATGAATTGACTAAGAATGCAGGCCTCACTGCTTTCCTCCACGACCAATGCGATCAGTATCTCTTACTCACAAATATCTTTGTGCAGAACTTTTATTTCCATTCTAGGAGCTCACCAGCTACGGTGGAGTTTTATTTATATAATGAGCATAAGGAGATGACACTTTATGATTTTTGTCGGGTTTGTTTAGTCCCTTTTGAGGGCAAGAAAGAAGAACCACACCGCGATGATGTGGAGGGGTTTATTGATACTATCACTGTAGGGGAAACAAGGAAGGTTTCCGATGCACGAATCACTAGCATACATTTTCCTGTTTTACGTTATTTTGCATTATTTTCTAGTCGTTGCTTAATTGGTCGCGGAAACTTTGGAAACCTTAGTATCACTGATATTATTATTTTGCTCCACGGTTTATATGGTGATAACTCTGTTAGTATGGGCGGCATTATTGCCAAATGGTTAAGTCTGAACCGTACAAAGGGCCCCATCTTTGGCGGCATCTGTGCTTCACGCCTAGCTGCACATTTTAACATACCTATTAGGCATTACGAGAAGGAATAAAAAGTGCTGCCTCGTGTTTATCTAGATTATAAAAGTATGGTGGCACGTGATTTTATTGTTAAGAACAGGGAAGGAGAGCTTAAATATCAATTGTTCTTTAATAAACATCATCCTGAGACTATTACCCTGCCTGCTCCTTCTTTGTTTGATTTATCTGTAGGCTAGTACCTTGTTCCGTTGAAGGCTATTCACGCCTACCAGAACCCTGTACCAGCCATGGAGCCAGAGCCGGAACCACAAGTTGATCCTTCACGACAGTCTAATTACCAGTGGCAATCGGAGTCTTCCTCTTCTTCTTCTCAGTACGACCCCAACTATTATTATGGATATCCGCCAGGCCAGCCGTGGCCATAGACCAACTTAGGCCAAAAGCCTAAGCTTGGGGGATTATGTATTTCCCACGGATATTACATTTATGTTCATACACTCATTGCTAGATGTCGGTGCTCATACTTTTTCATTGTATCATCCATGCTAGTTTATTTTCCTTTTTATGCTTTCTTCTTGTGTGTTTAATAAACCTTAAGAAAAACCAAAAAAATTAGTTGTAGCTTTTAGTTAGTTTAATTTCCATGCTTGTAGTAGTAATTAAAAAGAAAACCCAAAAATATTTCCTGTTCTTCTTTTGCTTGTTGGGAGCTTTCCCATGTAAATAGTTTTATTTCTTTTCTTTCTTTTGGGGGTCGACAGGAGAAGACCATAATTAAATTGTTGAAGTGGCTCTTATATGCATTATTGTTGATCTAACAAAAGAGCCCATATTGCCTTGTCTTCTCTTGTTTATTGAATGCCTACAGATTCCATCTTAGTCCAATGCACGTGCAATATTATTATTATTCACATCATTCGGTCGTGCAAGTGAAAGGCAATTATGATGATATATGATGGACTGGCTGAGATGAGAAAAGCTAGTATGAACTCAACCTGTTTTGTTTTTGTAAACATGATTAGCTCATCATTCCTGATTCAGCCTATTATGAATAAACATGTTTGCAATGACAACTAGAGATCATAGTTTCTTGTGCCATGCTTGATTAGCTATGAGTTATAATGGTTTACCTTGCGTGCCAACATGCTATTGAGATAGTTATGATGTGGTATGATAGGATGGTATCCTCCTCTGAATGATTTAAGTGACTTGACTTGGCGCATGTTCACGCATGTAGTTGAAACAAAATCAACATAGCCTTCACGATATTTATGTTCATGGTGGATTATATCCTACTCATGCTTGCACTCGGTGTTGATTAATTTTAATGGATGTTCATGACTGTTGTCGCTCTCTAGCTGGTCGCTTCCCAGTCTTTTGCTAGCCCTCACCTGTACTAAGCGGGAATACTGCTTGTGCATCCAATCCCTTAAACCCCAAAGTTATTCCACATGAGTCCACTATACCTACCTATATATGGTATCTACCTGCTGTTCCAAGTAAATTTGTATGTGCCAAACTCTAAACCTTCAAATAAATATCCTGTTTTGTATGCTCGAATAGCTCATGTATCAACTAGGGCTGTCTGTATCTTCCATGTTAGGCGGGTTATTCTCAAGAGGAGTGGACTCCGCTCCTCACTCACGAGATAAATGGCTGGTCACCGGGATGCCCAGTCCCATGCTTTATGCAAACTAAATCAAAACAATTGCAAACAAAACTCCACCTGGGACTCTTGTTAGTTGGAGGCACTCGTTGTTTCGAGCAAGCCATGGATTGATACTTGTTGGTGGAAGGGGGAGTATAAACTTTACCATTCTGTTTGGGAACCGCCTATAATGTGTGTAGCATGGAAGATATTGCCATCTCTTGGTTGTTATGTTGACAATGAAAGTATACTGCTCAAAATATTATTCACCTCTGTTTCAAAACCAAGCTCTGGCACCTCTACAAATCCCTACTTCCCTCTGTGAAGGGCCTATCTATTTACTTTTATGCTGAGTCATCATCCTCTTATTAAAAAGCACCATTTGGAGAGCACCGTTGTCATTTGCATTCATTACTGTTAGTTTACATTGAGTATGACTTGACTGGATCTCTTTTACCATGAATTACAATGTCTAGTCAGTCCTTGGTCTTTAAAGGTGCTCTGCATTTATGTTTTGTGGTCTCAGAAAGGACTAGAGAGATACCATCTTGTTATATCATATTATGATTGTTTTGAGAAAGTGTTGTCATCTGAGATTTATTATTATGGCTCGCTAGTTGATTATGCTATTGATATGAGTAAAGTTGAGACCTATGCGTTATTGTGAATGTGGTTAGTTATATTCTTTGCTGAAAACTTGAATGCTGGCTTTACATATTTACAACAACAAGAGCAAACAGAGTTTGTAAAAGCTTTTCTTTATCACTTTCAGTTTATCAACTGAATTGCTTGAGGACAAGCAAAAGTTTAAGCTTGGGGGAGTTGATACGTCTCCGTCGTATCTAATTTTCCAAACACTTTTGCCCTTGTTTTGGACTCTAACTTGCATGATTTGAATGGAACTAACCCGAACTGACGCTGTTTTCAGCAGAATTACCATGGTGTTATTTACGTGCAGAAACAAACATTCTCGGAATGACCTGAAACTTCACGGAGCAACTTTTCAGAAAATATGAAAAATACCTGCAAAAGATGAAGGCTAGGGGGCCCACGACCTGTCCACGAGGGTGGGGGGTGCGCCCCCCTACCTCATGGGCCTCCTGTTGCCTCTCTGACTCCAACTCCAACTCCATATATTGTGTTTCGGGGAGAAAAAAATCAGAGAGATGAAATCATCACGTTTTACGATACGGAGCCGCTGCCAAGCCCTAAAACCTCTCGAGAGGGCTGATCGGGAGTCCGTTTGGGGCCCCGGAGAGGGGAATCCGTCGCCATCGTCATCATCATCCATCCTCCATCACCAATTTCATGATGCTCACTGCCGTGCGTGAGTAATTCCATCGTAGGCTTGCTGGATGGTGATGGGTTGGATGGGATCTATCATGTAATCGAGTTAGTTGTGTTTGGGTTTGATCCCTAGTATCCACTATGTTCTGAGATTGATGTTGCTATGACTTTGCTATGCTTAATGCTTGTCACTAGGGACCGAGTGCCATGATTTCAGATCTGAACCTATTATGTTTTCATCAATATATGAGAGTTCTTGATGCTATCCTGCAAGTCTATAGTCACCTATTATGTGTTATGATCCGTTAACTCCGAAGTGACAATAATCGGGATACTTTCCGGTGATGACCGTAGTTTGAGGAGTTCATGTATTCACTATGTGTTAATGCTTTGTTCCGGTTCTCTATTAAAAGGAGGCCTCAATATCCCTTAGTTTCCGTAAGGACCCCACTGCCACGGGAGGGTAGGACAAAAGATGTTATGCAAGTTCTTTTCCATAAGCACGTATGACTATATTCGGAATACATGCCTACATTACATTGACGAACTGGAGCTAGTTCTGTGTCACCCTAGGTTATGACTGTTACATGATGAACCGCATCCGGCATAATTCTCCATCACTGATCCATTGCCTACGAGCTTTCCATATATTGTTCTTCGCTTATTTACTTTCCTGTTGCTATTGCTATCATCACTACAAAATACCAAAAACATTACTTTTACTACTGTTACCTTTTGTTACCGTTACCACTACTATCATATTACTTTGCTACTAAATACTTAGCTGCAGATATTAAGTTTCCAGGTGTGGTTGAATTGACAACTCAGCTGCTAATACTTGAGAGTATTCGTTGGCTCCCCTTGTGTCGAATCAATAAATTTGGGTTGAATACTCTACCCTCGAAAACTGTTGCGATCCCCTATACCTATGGGTTATCATATCCAGGCAATGATCATTACATAGGGATCACGTCCAAGATTAGTAGACCGACTCCTTTCTGCATCTACTACTATTACTCCACACATCGACTGCTATCCAGCATGCGTCTTGTGTATTAAGTTCATGGAGAAACGGAGTAATGCAATAAGAACGATGGCATGATGTAGACAACATCTATCTATGTAGAGATAGACCCCATCGTTTTATCCTTAGTAGCAACAATACCTACGTGTCGGTTCCCCTTCTATCACTAGGACCAAGCACCGTAAGATCGAACCCACTACAAAGCACCTCTTCCCATTGCAACATAAATAGATCAAGTTGGCCAAACAAAACCCAAATATCGGATAAGAAATACGAGGCTATAAGAGATCATGCATAAAAGAGATCAAAGAAACTCAAATACTTTCATGGATATAAAAAGATAGATCTGATCATAAACTCAAAGTTCATCGATCCCAACAAACACACTGCAAAAGAGTTACATCATATGGATCTCCAAGAGACCATTGTATTGAGAATTCAGAGAGAGAGAGAGAGAGGAATCCATCTAGCTACTAACTATGGACCCGAAGGTCTACAAAGAACTACTCACGCATCATCGGAGAGGCACCAATGGAGGTGGTGAACCCCATCCGAGATGGTGTCTAGATTGGATTTGGTGGTTCTGGACTCTGCGGCGGTTGGATGAATATTTCATTGACTCCCCTAGGGTTTTGGGAATATTGGGGTATTTACAGAGCAAAGAGGTGGTCCGGGGGGCACCCGAGGTGGGCACAACCCACCAGGGCGCGCCTGGTCCTCCTGGCGTGCCCTGGTGGGTTGTACTCTCCTCGGAGCATCCCCCAGGTGTAGCCAGGGCCCATTACGTGTCTTCTGGTCCATTAAAATCTCCGTAAAGTTTGCTGGCATTTGGACTCCGTTTGGTATTGATTTTCTGCGATGTAAAAACATGGAAAAACAACAACTGGCACTTGGCACTATGTCAATAGGTTAGTACCAAAAAATGATATAAAATGATTATAAAACATCCAATATTGATAATATAACACCATGGAACAATAAAAAATTATAGATACATTGGAGACATATGAGCGCGCAGAGTTTTTGGGGTGTGTGTGGAGGGGGTGGCGTTTGAGGAAATGACGCAGCTAGTGAAAATTTTAGTACACGGGAGTAAATTACCGGGGCTACTGAAAATTTGGATGATGCATCGCACACGGTCCCAAAATAGAACCGTGTGTTATCAAATAGAAAAACCCTCCAACCGGGTTCGAGGGATGCAGGCGGGAGCGGGAACAACAAACATCACACACGGTCGAAACATAATAACCGTGTGTTATCAAAAAGCAAATAGGTAGATATTTTTGAGATTGCGAGGGAAGCCTCATGGATCCCAATGTACTGTGCTGATGTGAGTGGCAAGGGAACGGGCATGGCACACGGGTAGTGTGAGTGAACCGTGTCTGTTGCGTCCTCCGACTTGTCTAATGCTTATAAATTTGGCGAAAATAACATGGGAAAGGGTAAGAACACGAACACACTTGCATGTGGACCAAAAATATTTATGGAAAGGGTGGTTTGATGTTCAAATACCAAATGCACAACTTGGATGTGGCACCTATCTCACAAAACGGACAGTATTGGGTGTCCCTCTCCCCCCTTCGTGTCGGCAGGAGGGGAATCCTAGCTATGAACACTTGCCCCCAAATAGCTAGGTCTAACATATCACCCTACCGTAACACTAGACCTATAGGAGTCCATCATGGTCAAACCCCATCCCCCTTTCGCTTCCAGTGAAAGGTGGACCATGTGCGGGCCCACAAATGTGTGCTTCTCGCGCGAGATGTGGTGAGACCACATACGAACCACCTACGGGTAGCCCAACTATATGTATGGAAAGGGTGGTGTGATATTTTGAAAAGGCCATAGCCCGACTTTATAAATGAAGCCACCAGGCAGAGTCAACAACGTAACCATGCCAAACGAAACGACACACCATCCACAAAGTATCAATGCCAAAATAGGACAGACCGAAGTTAACGTACATGGCTCCCAGGCCAGTACACGGCATGCAGGCTGGAGACTCAGGAACGACGATAGTAGGGCCATCAAATCCTAACCGTCAGCCTGAACTCGAGGAAGGGAGGTAGCTGTAGCCCGAATCCTGGTAGCCATATCATCAAAAGCGTCCCGATCCTCCTCCTTAGTCAATAATCTCCACTACTATAGGAATATGGAAGTTTTAAATAAGCAATTAGCAGGTTTAGCAGGAAAAATGTGTTTAATGGTAAATTTGTTCCTAGTCGTCCAAAGGGTCCGGCACATCACTGCGAATCCCACCCAGAACATTCTTCTCTGGGCCCCAACCAGGTTAGAAGCCAAAATACGAAGTTCTGAGATGGAAGCAGGCCTCCAGGAGACATGAAGCCAAGATCTGATACAACACCAAAAGACCTTAGCCAAGACACAGTTGAAGAAGATGTGAGTTCTGTCCTCTCTCTGGCCACATAGAGCACATCGGTCAGATCCCGGACCATTACGCTTGCAAATCTGGTCAGCCGCCGGAAGGCGCCCACGAAGAGCTTTCCACAAGAAGATCTTAAGTTTAGGAGGGATGCGAGCCCTCCAGATCCACTTTAATTTGGTAGTGGTCGATCCAGATATGAGTTTGCCATATAATAGTTTCACAGAAAAACGCCAAGACGCAGAGTTGGGCCAGGCCACCGAGTCCTCCTCCTCTAAGAGCACATGGAAGAGGGCAACAAGACCCTGCTAGTCAACTAACTCTTCAGGAGATAGAGAACGATGCAGCTCAAGGTCCCAATTGTTGTCAGAGAGCTTAGAGATCGAGATCTCGGGATTAGGGCAATAAGAAAAAAGAATTGCGAAAGAGACAACTAATGTGGCTGGAGCGCACCACCAGTCTAGCCAGAAACTAGTGGATCTACCATTGCGGACCACAAACTTGACAAGGCCTTGAAACACTGGCCGAAGCTTAACAAGATCTTTCCAGAATTGAGAGGCGCCTACGATGGGGGCAAACATAGGACTAGACGTAGGGAAATATTTGGCCTTGAGGATGTTATACAAGAGGGGATTATCCGAGATAGACGTGATCTTCCACCACCATTTAATGATCAAGCACTTGTTCATGACCAAGGTGTTAATTATACCCAGCCCCCCAAGGCTGTTGGGTGGACATATGTGATCCCATTTAACCATTCTATACTTGCGTTTGTTATCAGCAACATTCTAGTAGAAAGCACCCCTGTGCTTTATCAAACCTAGGATGAGTACCATTAGTAAGAAGGTAAAATCCCATGAAAAACATAGGGAGGAAGGAAAGGCACACATTTATAAGTGCCACCTTGCTAGCCTGGATATTATATCTGCCCCTCCATGGCATGACACGATTGCCCACTTTAGCCACTGAATGTGCGAAATCCTTAGACAATAATTTTTCACACGAGATAGGAAGCCTGAGATATTTGAGAGGGAAGGAGCCTAGTGAACAGTTGAGTAATTGAGAGACTCGGAATGCCTCAGCCTCCGTCACCCCAGTGACAATCACCCCACCTTTTGCAAAGTTAATCTTAAGCCCCGACAGAGCCTCAAAGAAAAGTAGAAGAAACTTGAGGTGGGATAAACAAGCGTCATCGAGTTCCACCATGATAATCATATCGTCAGCGTACTAGAGGTGGGTGACACCCTCTGGAAGAAAGTGGGAGCTAATAGGGGAGATGTGTCCAACCGACGCGGCTCTGGATAGGATGTTAGAGAGCGCATCCGCAATGAAGTTGAGAAGGATAGGAGAAGCGGGATCACCCTGCCTGAGGCCTCTGGAGTTTCTAAAAAAATTGCTAGATCTCCCATTGACTGAAATCACAGTATGCCCCCCCGAGACCATCTGCATAACTCTATGTATGAAGCCACCATCAAAACCCTTAGGTAAGTGAACCTGTCTAAAAAACCCCAGCTAACAGAGTCGTGTGCCTTCTCAAAATCCAACTTGAGAATGATGGCCTTACTGCCAGTCTTGCAGATGTCATGAGTGATTTCGTGAAGGCATAGCACCCCATCAAGGATGAATCAGCCTTTGACAAAGGCAGATTGATAGGGGGAGAGGGTACGGTGGGCAACTAGAGTAAGACGCATGGCCAAGCCTTTGTCTGGAAATTTTGCGAAGTTGTTGATCAGGGAAATAGGTCTGAATTGCGAGATGTGATCTGCACCCTTGACTTTAGGGATGAGGGTCATAACTGCGTAGTTAAGCCTAGAGATGTCAACAGTCCCCAACCAGAATCTCTGGATGATCGCGCAAACAAGGGCCCGAAGCTGAGGCCATAATTTCCTAAAAAAAGGGGATCAAGAAGCCGTCCGGGCCGGAAGCAGAATTGACATTGGCCTTGTTGATGGCAAGAAAAATTTCCTCTTCGGAGAGAGGGATCATAAGAGCAGCATTTTCCTCAGCAGAGACCATGTCATGATTGTTCCAAAAGTTAGAGGCGATCCTGAAGCCCGAGTTAGGTTTGGCCGAAAGGAGAGAAGACAAAAAATCAACAACGTGGTTCATAATAAGGTTCTGATCCGTGGTCTTCACCCCATCGATAATCAGACTGTCAGTCGTGCATCGTCTACACATCCCATTGGGAATAGCAAAGAAATAGGCAGTGGGAGAGTCTCCCTTAAGCGTCAAATTATTCGTACCCCGTTGGCGCCAGTAGATTTCCGCTTGGCGGTGCAACTGTACCAGATTCTCCTCAAGAGCGAAGCGTAACACCCAGTCCTGATCGGAGAGGCCCAACCCATCAACAAGCACGTCCAAGGAACTAATCAGATTCACGAGGGAGGCTTTTTCCCTGCGCTCCTCCACCGCATGGTTGCGGGTCCATCCATGAAGAAACTTATGATGGGAGTAGGAGCAGTGGTGCCAGTCATCCATAGGCCCAAAGGAACGATGATCCGCTGAGAGCAAGGCCAAGATTTTAGAGGAGAGCAGATTGCGAAATCCGTATATCAGCAACCATGAAGCATCGAACTAGGAACGAGGAGGTTTAGAAGGGAACTGGAGCCCAGCGTCAAGGATGAGAGGAGCATGGTCAGAGCCCACAATGGCCTTAGCCTTGAGCAGAGCGATCGGGAACAAAGTAACCCAATTAGGACAAACAAAGACACGATAGAGAACTGAGTGAATATGAGCGATTTGATGATTTATCCAAGTGAAATGAGAACCCACCCTAGGTATCTCTCGAAGGGCACAGTTACTAATGAAGTCATTAAAGGCGTCTGCGAGGGGCCAGGAAAAGTTTGGAGTGTTCTTATTTGTTGGAGAGCGGAGGAGGTTGAAGTCGCCTCCAATGAGGAGGGGGAGTGTGCAAGATTCAATTTTAGGGGTTAGCTCGTCCAGGAAAAGAGGAGAGAGAGAATGATCAGCCGGGCCGTAAACAACCATGGCCTCCTAGTGAACATTCATGTGGTGATGATACACAACAATGTTGGTCCGAAAGTTCCCATGGTCAAAAGCAACGAAGTAAAAAATGTCCCGTTTGGAGCCAATGAGAATGCCACTAGAGTAGTCGGAGGAAGGAAATTCCAATCAAATCTACCATCTCCCGCAACCGCGGAGAGCTCGTTGGAGGAGAAGGAACTCTTGAAGGTCTCAACTAGACCAACAAGGTCAATATTGTCACCCCAGACCACATCTTTGAGTTGGTCCCGGCGCCCCCGAGCGCCAAAACCCCTCACGTTCCAGAACAAGGCTCTCATTTAAAGGATAGATTTTTAATGCGTAGGCTGGACCTGCAGGGTGCCAAGCAGGCTTTAGAACGTTTGGGGAACCCTTTTTAACAGAAATCGAAGGCGCACAGGCCACAACACCCCCCAGATCTATCTTCGGCCACAACCGAAGGAATTAGCGGGGCTGGAGCCAGCTCCTTAACTTTGGCAATGGCAGCCTGGGCCACCTCATTGGCCCTAACCAGAGCTAGAATGGCAGAGGGGGATCCTACATTAAGATCAAAAGTAATGACCACATCTGAAAGAACCTTCGTCAAGTGATCATCCGAGTATGAGGGGAGAACTAGTCTAACAGGGGATAGAAGAGAATTCACAGGATTGAGCGGGGTAGGTGTCGGATTTCGGGTTCCGCAGGCCCTTGAGAGGTTTGAAATCCGGGGTGCGTGCGAAGAACTCGACCTCCCCAGTCTGCCTACTCGCTAATCTCACGGCCTAGCTCGATGAACTGGAAGGAAACAGGACACAACAGTTTACCCAGGTTTGGGCCACCTTGCGGTGTGAAACCCTACTCCTGCTTCGTGGTGGATTGGCCTTGAGGGGCTGAGGGTGAACTAGTAAAGTGGGAGAACAACCTTAGGAGGTGTGTTCTTGAGCTGGTGGGGCAGAGGATGATCTCCAAGATTCGGACCCTCCCTCTATGGTGGTGTCTAGGCCCTGTTTACAGTGGCCTTGGTCCTCTTCCCAAATGAAGGCGGGAAGGGATCCCACAATGGCGAAATTCGAAGGGAGACAACTAGTACATGTTATCCTGAGAAAATTAATCTTCGCCTGCAAAAGCCTCTGGTCCTGATGCTGTGGTGGGCTCGGTGATGACCTCCATCCCGACGGTCTTGGTCTTGTTGCACCAGAATGGAAACGTTTAGCTGATTCCTCGGGACTCTGCGCCTGCGCTTGCCTCCTTAACACCAAAGAGGAAACTATTGTCCTGCGCCCGCTAGCGCCCTCCTAGCCTTGGTCATAATGGCTCACGTCATCCAAACCTCATGAGGCGAGGCTTGCATAGAAATCTCCGCTCCTTATGTCGGCGTTTTGGGAACGGGGGTCCCCAGACTTGCCTGCCTGCGGCCCACGGCGTGGCTAAGCCAGCAGGCCGTACGGCCCATCTTCATCAACAAGGCAACCAAGACCCTCGCAAGGAGCCAAGCCTCGCGAGGCGGACGACACGAGACCTCCTCTGAAGTGGCCTAGTCGGGCAGGCTCACAAGGAGCGGAGATATCAAGGCGACGAGAACCTCACGAGGCTCGCGTGACGTGAGCCATGACGATCGACACCAGGCGGGCGCTAGCGCGCGCATCGTCCTTGTTTCCTCTTTGGTGCTAAGGAGGCCAGTGCAGGCGAGGAGTACCGAGGCATCATGCAAAGGTTGCCATATCGGTGCAACAAGACCAAGACCAGAAGGACGTCAAGACGGAGGTCATCGTGGAGCCCAAAACGGCGTCACCGCTAGAGCCTTTCACAGGCAGAGACCACCTTTGTCAGGATAGCTTGTACTAGCTGTCCCCCTTCAAATTTACCCGCTGTTGTTGGCTCCTTTCCCGCTCAATATTTGGGGAGAGGACCAGGGCCTATAGAAGTAGAGCTAGCCACCACAGTAGGGGAGAGGGCAGTTCATCCAGCACTCACCCACACAAGCTAGCCAAGCGCAAGAACACCTCAACACGAGGAGGCTGTTCTTCCTCTGGTATTGTTCATCATCAGCCCAAGAGGCAATCCACTACCACCACACTAGAGTAGGGTATTACACCACAACAGTGGCCCGAACTAGTATAAATCTTGTGTCTTTATGTGTTGCGAGTTCGTCGAGTTCGTCCGCGAGATGTTAGCGAGCTAGGGCGTAGATCGGTGGGAGGAAAAGACTTCGCGCGCACCCCGGTGTTCGAACCTTAAGGGTTTGCCGGAACCCCACATCCGACATTTGGCGCGCCAGGTAGGGGTGCGCCGTAGATTCCCTTCCATCAGTTCGTCACTCCGTCGCTCCATCGTCTCCGTGGACAGATGGTTCCCCATGGCCCTCGCCGGCAAGCCATGCGCCTAGCTGCTCGGCCTCCCTGGATCCACGGTGGCCCCATGGGGGGAACTCCGCGACCTCTTTGCCGCTCGCTATGCGGTGCCGGCGCACCGCGCAGTCGTGGCCCTGCTGGGCGGCTCTCAAGCACCACCATCAGACCGCCACGCCAAGTCGTTCCACCGTTAGATCGGGGCCACCTCCAGGCGCCCGGGGGCTCCGCCAGGTTGGGCTGCGCCAGAGGCCGACCTCACCTTAGGCTCAGAAGACCACCCCGACTCCATTACCGGCTCCGGAATGCTCCCGATGCTCTGCACGCCCACCATCTGCAACGTGGCCGTCACCAAGACCCTCATCGACGGCAGTGCTGGCCTCAACTTGCTCTCCGTAGAAGCCTTCAGCCTCCTCCACGTGCCACTTGAGTGGCTCGGCCTCAGAAAGCCCTTCTCGGGAGTGGGTGGTGGAGCTGCCCACTCTTTGGGGCAGATCCGCCTCCCTGTCACCTTTTGCACACGTGACAACTACCGCACCGAGCTGGTCGACTTCGACATCGCTCGCATCGGTCTCCCGTACAACGCCATCCTCGGGTATCCGACTCTCGCTCAGTTCATGGCGGCGACTCACCCGGCTTATAATCTCATGAAGATGCCAGGGAGCAAGGGCGTCCTCACCATCAAGGGGGACACTAAGGAGGCCGTGATGGCGCTCAGGCTCACCTTCAAGACCGCAGCAGCAGCACAACCCACCGACGCCGGTACCCCCGAGGGCGGGTTCACCCTCATCCTCGTCGCGACCGTCCCCAAGACCGAGCACCTCCTCACCATCATTCTCCTCGGGGCAGCACCCGGCGCGGCGACCATCTTCCCCAAACACCCGCACATAGAGGGTCGATCCACCATCGTACTTGAAGTGGAGGGTGCACTGCCTGCCCAAGCCGTGTGCGTGGGCGAACGTCTGCCAGCCGCGGGCGAGGGCTATGTTGCCCGCGGCAGAATCTGCGACTGCAACCCAAGAGGCCTTGCTACAACAACCATCTGCCTACAGCCAGAGTCCGTTTGGACCGGAGGCCGACAGCTCGTCGGCGAAGAAGCACGGAAGTTGGAGCCAGTTGCCGGCCGGATTCTCCAACCAGACGACAAACTCTGGCGACACTTCCACCGTGTGGAAGCGCGGACCGGGGGGAGGGGGGGCGCTAGACGACCCCCTCCGCGTGCCGCGGCGCCGCTCCGACGGTGGGCCGCGGTAGGGGACGCGGCGTGCTTGCGCGGACGGCCGAGTCCGCGCTTGGGCGCCCGGGAGCAGGGTCCCTCGCGAGGGGCCTTTCCCTTCTCGGTGGCGGAGAACTTCCTTCATGGCGCCATTGGTGGCACTGCAAGCAATGGAGCGAAGAAGAAGCAAGCAAGCGAGGAAGAGATGGGCGACAAGGGTTCCGCCCCCTTCCCATTTATAGCAAGAGAAGGCCAACCGGCACCTCCCACGATCGTATGCAATGATGGTTTTCCTTGCATGTCACAGGGACTTGTCAAGTCGTGCAGTTGCCGTGGCAGCATGGGGAAGCGGAGACGCCCACGTCCAATCAACAATCACGCATCAACCGAGGCTGCAGGCTTTTAGGGTCCGCGGTGCTCCGTACTTGACCCTTGGCTTCGCCGCGAAGCCAAGCCCGAGCGCACCTTGGGCCCGGGGGCTACTGTCGGCGTTCAGGGAACAGGGGTCCCCAGACTTGCCTGCCTGCGACCCGTGGTGTGGCTAAGCCAGCAGGCCGTACGGCCCATCTTCATCAACAAGGCATCCACGACCCTCGCGAGGAGCCAAGCCTCACGAGGCGGATGACACGAGACCTCCTATGGAGTGGCCTAGTTGGGAAGGCTCACGAGGAGCGGAGATATCAAGGCGAGGCGAACCTCACGAGGCTCGCATGACGTGAGCCATGACGATCGACACCAGGCGGGCGCCAAGCGGGCGCCAGCGTGCACAACGTCCTTGTTTCCTCTTTGGTGCTAAGGAGGCCAGCGCATGAGAGCAGTACTGAGGCATCAGGCAAAGGTTGCCATATCGGTGCAACAAGACCAATACCAGAAGGACGGCAAGACGGAGGTCATCGTGGAGCCCAAAACGGCGTCACCACCAGAGCCTTTCACAGGCGGAGACCACCTTTGATAGGATGGCTTGTACTAGCTATCCCCCTTCAAATTTGCCCGCTGTTGTTGGCTCCTTTCCCGCTCAATATTTGGGGAGAGGACCAGGGCCTATATAAGTCGAGCTAGCCACCGCAGTAGGGGAGAGGGCAGTTCATCCAGCACTCACCCACACAAGTTAGCCAAGCGCAAGAACACCTCAACACGAGGAGGCTGTTCTTCCCCTTGTATTGTTCATCATCAGCCCAAGAGGCAATCCACTACAACCACATTGGAGTAGGGTATTACACCACAACGGTGGCCCAGACCAGTATAAATCTTGTGTCTTTCTGTGTTGCGAGTTCATCGAGTTCGTCCGCGAGATCTTAGTGAGCTAGGGCGTAGATCAGTGGGAGGAAAAGACTTCACGCACACCCCGGTGTTCGAACCTTAAGGGTTTGCCGGAACCCCACATTCGACACCTTAGGAGACATCCTGAGGAGGCCGCCCCTTCTGGAGGTCTTGGTGTCGTCCGCCTCGCGAGGGTCTTGAGTTGTTGAAGCAGAAGGTGGGCCGTACTAGGCCGCCAATGGAGCCACGCCATGGGCCGCATGCATGCAAGTATGGATACCCCCGTTCCTAGAACACCGACAGTAGCCCCCGGGCCAAAGGTGCACTCAGACTTGGCTTCGGGGAAAAGCCAAGGGCCAAGTGCGGAGCGCCGCGGGCCCTAACCGCCTGCGGGCTTGGTCGACGCGTGGCTCTTGATGGGATATGTGCGTCTCCACTTCCCCATGCTGCCTCCAGAATTGTCCCTGGCTGACAAAAGGCTGATACCTGCCACTGAGCCTTCATTGCCTTTCCTTCATCTTGCTCTAGATCCCCTTCTCTCGCTGCTCAGAGTGCCTCCAGATCTGCTAAATCCTTCCCCCGAGCTCGCCACCGATGGCCACTGACAAGGTGAAGTCATCAGCCCCGGCCGCGCGCTCGGCTTCCTGGTTCGAGCCGGCCCTGAGTGCATCCACCATTGCTGAAGAGAAGCACCTCATCGCCGTGCTCCCACTTACGGTGTGTAGCAGCAACGAGGGGGGAGAGACGGTGCTCCGGGTCAGCTCCGCCAAGTCGGAAGCCTTGGGTGACACCTTTTACCCCTTCTTCCTGCACATCATCTTCACTGGGCTGGTTCCCGCCTTCTCTAGCTTCTTCTACGCCATCCTCAGCCATTACGGGCTCCACTCCCTCCATCTTCATCCCAACTCCATCCTCCTCCTGTAAATCTTCGCCTTCTACTGCAAGGCGTTCGTCGGGGTGATGCCCTCCGTTGCGCTATGCCGCCACTTCTTCTAGCTCCAGATAAGTAGCGGCCAGTACTATGGGTGCGCCAACTTCATCGTGGCACATGGCAGCAACGCGATCTCGAGGGCTAGGAAGAAGGTGGAGGACTTCCGACACAAGTGGATCTTCATGGATGCCAAGTGCTCCCATGCTCGGCTGGAGCTGCCGACCGCCTTCCCGGCGAACCTGGACTAGTGGAGTCACGAAAATCTCACCGACCCCCGGTCGGAGCAGTTGATGGAGCAAATGACGGCTGACCTGGACGTGGAGCAGCTGACGGGGGCCATGATCGTCTAGGAGTTCCTGACGCAGCGCCTGGCTCCGCTCTAGGCGCACTCATGCCCCCTGTGGAGCTTCAATGGTGTGGAAGACGACCTCCGGTTGCGCCCGGACACCTTGTCTGACGAGGAGCTGAGCAAGGTCATGCGCTCCTTGCTCGAGAAGGACTAGGGCGGCATCCCAGAAGCCCATCTCTCACTGTACCATCGCGAGGAAGGGGAGCAGGTGGCTGCCGCCATGCCTGTCTTCAATGAGGAAGGGCTCGTGCCGCTGAAGCCTTCCCAGCCCCTGGGCTCCCCGGTGCTGGTGTCGTCCGGTGAGTCCGAGGAGGAGGAGAAGGCATACTCAGAGGCGACCTTGGAGGAGGTGGAAGAGACCTCTCCCCCACAGCAGAGCGAGCTCCTCCGGGCCCTTTGTGATGATGATGATGCCGGCGAGCACCCAGTCAGGGAGTCGCCGCTCTCCACCGGGGTCACCACGAGGTCCGGGGGAACCCCCAGAAGAGGCCAAGACAGGGGACCCCAAAGAAGGACAGGTCAGCGTTGCTTCCCTGGGGCGGCGTCTCCACCCTGCCACCAGCCGCCGCTGCCGCAGATCTGGCCGCTGCGTCTGGCGACACTCGTGCCTCGGAAGCTTGGGGGCGTCGCGCTCCTGGGTAGGAAGAGGGACTACGTCACCGAGGACCGGTAAGTGTATCTCCTTGCCTTTGCTCTTTGATCTTGACGTAGGACTCAACATCTTCATCTTGATGCCAGGCTGACGTCAGCGGCAAAGAGGAAGAAGGAGGATGCCGGAGCTGTCGAGGCCAAGCGACCTGCCGTGTTTGCAATGACTCTGGTGCAGAAGGACAAGACTGCCTCGTGTGCCCCTGCGGTAGGGTTGTCCTCCCGAGGCATAGGGGCCCAGCCTCAAGAGAAGACAGTCCCTGTGGACAAGCCAACTCTGGAGGCGCTCGCCCTCAGCTCGCTTGCTGAGGACCCGAGTGCTCCGGAGCCCCCGGCCCTCTTTGCTGCTGCTGCCTCGCCAGCCTTGACACCAGCGCCATCTCTACCCCCAGGCATCGCGCCGGTGGGCCATGGTTCTTCTGCCATGCCCAACGCTCTAGAGGAGGCTCTCTCCGTGCTGGAACGGCTACGAGACAATCTTCGGGGCCCCGACCGGCGCAGGGCGTCGGGCCGCTTGGAGTTGGTCTCGAGTGGCTCTAGGCCGACTCGTCCATCAGGGCGGCCTAGGGCCAGACCGAGGAGGCTGCAGAGGAGGTCCGGAAGGTGGCAAGCATAGCCGCAGCCACCTGCAATGTGGCATTGAAGGACACAGAGGCAGCCGAGGAACACTGCCGCATGGCGGAAGCTAAGCTGATGGATCTCCGCGATGAGCAGACCACCCGCACCCGCCAACTCAAGGAGCAGGAGGAGAAGTTGAAGACCAAGGAAGCTGCGATCGCCGACCGTGACGCCGAGATGGAGCAAGCAGCTCGGGAACAGGCCATAGAGTGCGGTCGCCTGGTGTCGGTGTCAAAACCGGTGGATCTCGGGTAGGGGGTCCCGAACTATGCGTCTAAGGCGGATGGTAACAATAGGTAGGGGACACGATGTTTACCCAGGTTCGGGCCCTCTTGATGGAGGTAATACCCTACGTCATGCTTGATTGTTCTTGACGATATGAGTATTACAAGAGTTGATCTACCACGAGATCGTAGAGGCTAAACCCTAGAAGCTAGCCTATGGTATGATTGTATGTTGTCCTATGGACTAAACCCTCCGGTATATATAGACACCGGAGGGGGCTAGGGTTACACAAAGTTGGTTACAAGGGAGGAGATCTACATATCTATATTGCCTATCTTGCCTTCCACATCAAGGAGAGTCCCATCCGGACACATGACGAAGTCTTCAATCTTGTGTCTTCATAGTCCAATAGATCGGCCAAAGGATATAGTCCGGTCCGGAGACCCCCTAATCCAGGACTCCCTCAGTAGCCCCTGAACTAGGCTTCAATGAAGATGAGTCCGGTGCGCAGTATTGTCTTCGGCATTGCAAGGCGGGTTCCTCCTTCGAATACTCCATGGAAGATTCTAAACACAAGGATAGTGTCCGGCTCTGCAAAACAAGTTCCACATACCATCATAGAGAGAATAATATTTCCACAATTCTACTCTGCTGACACGTTTTGACAGCATGACATCACGCCATGGCCCGGTCATTATTCAAACCATTTTTATCAACCAGCACCGCACATATCGCGAGGCGGTTTTCTTGACACGTCTTGTCAAAGCAGAGATCGTGTTCTCCTTATTACGGGATTCTCATCAATATGAACGTGCGTAACCCAACCGCGCCATCAATTATGGTTCTTGGGGAATAAGCGATTTTACCTGGCAAGTCGGGAGGCACAACGCCTCCTCCGCCCTTATAAAGGGACAAAGATTCACTCTTTTCACCCACGTCTTCTTCCTCCTTGCTTAGCCATTCCCGCACACTCCAGCTCTAGCGCCCAAGGTCGCGTTCTTCTTCTCAAACCACTCCAAGCATGTCCGAAGCAGGAGGCAAGTGGATGGTCTCCTCTGTCACGAAGGAGAACATCATAAAGTTACCGGAAGCCAGATATCTGGCCGTGGATATCGCGCACCGGCTGCCAGATGCAGGGCAGATCATCCCAACGCCCGAACCCCATGAGAGGGTAGTTTTTCTTACCCACTTTGTCCGCGGACTGGGGTTTCCTCTCCACCCATTTGTCCCTGGGCTCATGTTCTACTGTAGGCTGGATTTTCATGATCTGGCCCCCAATTTCATCCTCAACATCTCGGCGTTTATCGTCGTGTGCGAGGCCTTCCTCCGCATCAAGCCCCATTTCAGCATGTGGCTGAAGACCTTCAATGTCAAACCAAAGGTGGTGGTCGGCCAGCAAGCGGAGTGGAGGCTCCATGGTGGGCAAGATGCCTAATGTCACCTAGCTTGAAGGATCCTATGTGGAGACCATAAAGGGGTGGCAATCGGGGTGGTTCTACATCACTGAGCCGCGCGACACCAACTGGGCGGCGGCCCCCGAATTCTGATCTGGAATCCCCACACGACTCAACTCCTGGAAAGAGAAGGGCCTGTCCTGGGGTTCCTCGGTAGAGCTTACCGGACTCCAGACCTGCATCAAGAACATGATGAGCAAGAAAATCAAGCTCATCAATGTGGTCCAGGTCATGCTCTTCTGTCGGATTCTCCCGTGTCAACAACGGGTATTCAACTTGTGGGAGTTCGACCCGGCCAAGCACCAGACGCTGTGAGAGCTCGATGACACGACGCACGAAGACGTCTGGAGGGTGCTGTTCAAGGGCGCTGAGGTACCTCCTTCCCTCACCGAGGACCGCGGACTCAGCGCAAAGCGCTGCGCCAATCCGGTAAGTTTTTATATTTCACAGGGTATCCATTTGCCCCAGTTTAATCATGTGCGGGATCTCAGCCTTCCATGCCTTTAACAGGACTGGGTGAAGACAATGGAGCAGATCGATTGCCTGGCCTCCCTGCCAGAAGATCCTGCAGATGCTCTCCCGACGGAGATGCTGGTTCCGGCACCTTACGAGGTGCCGGTGAAGAAGGCCAAGAAGAAGGCCGCGGGGACCCGAAAGGGTCTCCGACGCAAGGTTGTATCAGACTCATCGTCCGATAACTCCGATGTGCCCTCCTCCCACGAAAATGAGGAGGAGGAAGAGGAAAGTCCCCCCCCCCCCAGCCGGGGGAGACAAGAAAAGGAAGGCTGACCCAATCGGGGAGGCCGAAGGGTCCAAGAATGGCAGGACCCTCCCTCCGGACTGCTCCACGACGGCCGCCTACAGCGGCGACGAGTGGCTACCCAGGGTCAAGCCCCTGGCGAAGTCATAAGTGTCCAGACACCATAGTAATTCATGGTATGTTTTACTGCACTACTTCTCCTCATGCCGAACATGATTATGCAGTCCGTCCCGAGCTCATCTCGACGTATCTTCGTCGAGCGGTTCGCTGGACTCGTCGGATATGAACAACGGTTCTCTTCTGACCGCCTCCACCCCTTGCCCTGCGGACAACGTTGAGGTGTTGTCTCAACAGGCACCGGGCCAAGGGGAGGCAGTCCCAGGGGCGCCTCAAGGCGACCTTCCGGACCCTGGGTGCAAAGGGAGCCGGACTCCCATTGGCTCCAGGTTCGGCCCCCAGCCGAACACTGCACTGGAATCTTCGGTGGTTCCAGGCTCCGGCGGGCGACCTGTAACACCCTCGATTTAAATGGATTGAAGATCCACACAATTTATTTAGAAGAGTTATAAAATTAATGGTATGATGGCATGATGACATGATGCAATGCAAAAATAAAAGGGCAAGCACAAATGAAACACACGGCAAAACCCGGAATATATGGAAGTCTTCTCGAGCATCGGTTTCGGGGCGTCACAACACTCCACCACTACGAGAGGATCTCGTCCCGAGATCTAGGATGGCACCGGAGGGAAAAGGAAGAGGAAGAGAAAAGGTAAAACAAAGTTGCTTCTTTGACAAACGAGTGATGCCAAAGAACCTTGAGAGGCTTAACAAATTGAAAGAAAGAATGCAACGAAGATGAACAAAGTCGAAAACACTCCGTTAGAAAAGAGGAACAAGGAACATTACTAGAACCTTGTAGGTTGAAAGACATAAGAAAAAGGTTACAATGGATAAGAAGTACATGCAAGCACTCCGATAGAAACGAAATGTACAAGGAACAATAAGATCAATTACGACAATACTCCGGTTAAATGGATAAGCTAGAAAAGAATATGATCTTGGCAAAAATGAGTTGATCGGATGAAGAGAGTAACAACACAATGCCTCTGGAAGGAAGAATAGAAGATATATCATTGGAATAACAAAATGGAGAAGAAAATGACAACTTCTGCCACAATTGATCTTGGAAAGCACCCTTCCAAGAAGGTTATAACGGAGTTGTTGGAAAACCAACAACAAAGAGAGTAAGCTTGTTATGGACTTATAGAAGACATCTCAAAATTATGAGGTGACAACTTGCCGCTAACGGAAATAATGGATTTGGATTGATATGAACAAGGAGACGAGAAACTATTTCACCGGGAGGATAAAACAAGAACTTGGGTCATTTATAAGCACCATAAAGAGCACGATCCTTAGGGAAGAGCTTTAGGTGAAATATAACCCAAGATAACTCTAACGAAGAGATTGATGGATTGAGAAGAGCTCATGCTCGAAGAAATTGATGGGTAGAAAAGATGACTTGAGCGAAGAGAAAATGATGGATTTAAATATGTCACTCTTGGAAAACTTGTGATCCATGAAACACGAAGGGAAATTATCAACAATGACATAACACCACCTCAAAAGATAAGATAGAATGAATTGCACTTCGGAATGCAAGATGAATAATGCTTGAGCTCCTCTGAAAAGAATCTCAATGAACACTTGGAGAAGGAATTAAATCCTTGCTGAACCATCACGTAGAGCCTTCATGAGAACTCCGGTAATAAAAGGATGATCAAAAGGAAGTGAAGGATGAAAAGAATAAGATAGAAACCTTGTAAAGATTTATAAGGAGCTTCGTGATGAGATAATGTGGAAAAGCTAGGAACTCCGGAAAAGAAAGATGAAGCATCTCGAACTGAGAAAGTGATATGATGAACCTCCGGAGTAAGGTATTGAATTTACCCGATGAAACAAGAATAAGAATTACATTATGCTTATCCTTCACCATTTTAGATTGATGACAAGAAACTGATTTAGCATACTACTTATTCCAGTTGCAACAGATTGAAGAGAGGTATAGCATGAACTTGGGAAGGTCTTCCACGAATCCACCGGAAGGGTTGAAACAGCGAATAAATTGATATGATAACCATGTAATAGAATCTTGGGCAAACCAACGTAACAATTGCTCAAGGAAAAAGCAAAAGTACAAATCACCGGAATTAATTAGAAGATTAGATGAAGATACTTGAGTGAATTTAGATCCATGAGCACGAAGAGATCACGAGCTAATTATAGAATACTTGAATGATGCACCGGTAAGATTTAGAGAATGAGAGCTGAAAGCTGGAATGAATAATCCTGAGTTGATGGACTCCGGATAACAAACTGAGAAGACTCTTGAATTGCTCCGGATAGGTGAAAAGAATTCTCACAATCCAAAAACAACTATGAAAGGATGGCGGCAAGCTAGCATCATGAATCTTGAAAAGAATGGAGCAAGATTGGGTAAAAAATCTTCTTCAGTCTTCAAATACAGAGAATGGCGACGAGAAACACCACCATGAATCATTGAGACACTCCGGGATGAAAAATTAGAAATGTTGAACCAACGATGAAAAGAATTTGAGAGATCTTGGAGGAAAACGCATTTGACTGATGACAAATCATTATTACGACAATCTTTGAAATGAATTTAGGATAGCTCCGGTAAAATTAGAAGAGTTAGGTAAGATCCTGGGAAAAGACCTGTGGGTTAGGGCCCACTCAAAAGAAACACCGTAGAACGATTGCTGGAAAGAGAGATAGCACCGGTTGAATAAAAAGGCTTGAATTGAGATAACATCCTCGAAGAGCTTGAACGAATGCAAAGTGGAAACGCGAATCTTCGAGATATCTTGAGCACTCCGGAACGATTAAATAACAAGTAGGGAATGATTAAGAGGTGCACCGGATGGGAAAAGCATTTGAAACGAGGAAAAGGATGTGATCAATAAAGATTGAATTAAGACTACCGGAGAAGAAAAGAGAATGAAGAATAATGAACTAGTAGAGCATCTTCAAGAGAACCACCGGGTAAAACAATGACGGAAAAGAATGGAGAGACTTCCCATGAATAAAATGATACTTGAATAAGAAATCTGAGTCCTTGAAGAAAAAGGGTGGGAGGGTTGGAAAACAAAGACAACTTGGAGACGGATGAAACAAACACCGTTGATGAAAAATTTGAGTTGATCTTGCGGATGTTGAAAATGATCGGATCCACTTGAAGAGAAAACACGTTGGTTGAAAAGGTTTGACATGACAATCTCGATTATCAAGAAGGATTAGTATTCGCATCGGAGTATGAGAACACCATTTGGGGAAGGTATGGAATCAAACACTTGACATTGAAGCAACTCGAATACCACAACTCAAAAACAACACGAAGGATTGGCTTGTAGAATAAGCCAGAACGAACATATGATAGAGATTTTGTCCGAAGTTTTTGTGGGGCCTACATGGGCTCGATCGTACAGCACCATCATGTACAAGGCAGTGCACATGACATACAAAGCGTCCCCGAGTCGGCATAGCCAAGGACTCTTTAAGACGCAACGAGACCACTGTAAAACCAACCATGAATAGGCGGACCACTAGACGTTGAACCCCAATTTCAAATCATAAATCTATCGGAAAGATATCCTAAGAGCTACTTGAATTCCCACTTATAAACTCCCAAAATTTTCCAGTTATGCAATCAGGTGTTGGGGATAGAGGGGAAGCATAATATCTCACCCAAAACTAGCAAATCCTACATCCAGCTGTATCCATCCTTCAACACATAAGCAAGAAACCTTCGGAAATTGTTTACCTCAACCTTTGAAAAGCATCCGTTAAACGAGTTATGGCGATACTCCCAAACTCCCGCCCCAGTACTGGGTGGCGTCGAGGTTATCTCACCAACAACTACATAAAAGAGATTTTCGATGTCGGCGAACTCAGGTATTCCAGAACTGCAATGATAAAATTGTGACGACAACACGTCGGAGATCAACTCCCCGAGACACTGCCACAACCCCTAAATGTCAGGAGGCACCAAGAACAATGTTCTCATCACAAAACCATCGGAATGATTCCAAGATACCCGCGTGATCCTAAATTTTTTTAGTGAAATTTGTGAAGAGAAGAGTCAAAACTCTACGTCATGATGCCTCACCAGAGCGATGAAGGGACTGGGGAGTAAAAACAATTCCTAAACTCTCCGATATATAATTCCTAAATGACTCAAAACATTTTCTAGACTCAACAACGCCAACGATTAGATCAAGCAGGGGGCTCCTAAGGTCGGGGAAGGCTCTGATTACCAACTTGTAACGCCCTCGATTTAAACGGATCAAAGATCCACACAATTTATTTAGAAGAGTTATAAAACTAATGGTATGATGGCATGATGACATGATGCAATGCAAAAATAAAAGGGCAAGCACAAATGAAACACACGGCGAAACCCGGAATATATGGAAGTCTTCTCGAGCATCGGCTTCGGGGCGTCACACGACCCCCCGTTAAGGGGGGCAAGCCACCCGTGCCGGTGTCCTCTGTCTATCCAGGGGCACTGGACAACTTGCTGGAAGCGCTTCACAGTGCTTCCATCAATGAAGAACACCGTACAATCATGAGTGCGGTGATCAAGAAAGTTCAGTCCACCAAAAACGGACTGACTGAAGCTTGCGCCAGCCTCCTAATAGGCTTTGAGGTAAGCAATCAAAATATAAGAAAATATTACCACATAGATAGTAGCCCCTGATGCTCTGTTCAGCGTTCGAGTAGAAAGGCCAAATAGAGGATCAAGTGATGACTCAAGAGTCTAATCAGAATATATCTATGTGCATGTGCAGGCTTCACTGCTGGCCGCTGCCGCACGTACTGCGGAGGTCTCTGCGCCGAAGCTGGACCTGGAGCGGTCCGAGAATGAGCTTGGCCTTACCAAGAGGCAGCTCGAGGAGAGCAAAGGTAAGCAATACCTTGTCTATATAAAATAAAAAAAGCTCGGGTGTAAAGTAATAGGATCATCATGAATTTTCCAGGGGCCGCGACCAAAGTGGCAACCCTGAAGAAGGCGCTGTCCGAGGCCGAAGACAAAGCGGCCAAGGAGCGCATTGAGTGGGAGAAACAAGAAGCCTGAGTGGGCGAGGTGCAGTAAGAGCCCGAGGCTCTCACCAAACACGAGTCCTTGGAGCTTGACTCTAAGACGTGAGAGTCCGAGCTTGAGAAGGCGCTCGAAATCGCTTGGGGCGCCAAGGCTGAAGCCGACAAGGCCCTCCAGGAGATTGATGCGGTGAAGAAGATAGCAGCGGGTAAGGCATTCATTATGCAAAGCAAGCATGTGAATGAAACTTTGCTTTTTCTTACCCGAGTTCGGAGCTCTCCAGGAGCGTTTGCAGATCTTCCCCGCAGTGTACTGGATGCCACAGAGTTTTACCGAGCTAAGGAGGGGAGCTTGACGGAGAAGTTGTTCTAGTCTCAGTATACTGGGACTGAACACCCCATGCCCTTGAGCGACCAGCTGAAGCAGTTGATCGAGCTTCACAAAGCGGCTGAACAAGCCATGAGGGGCCTTATAGTCCGGATGTGGCCTGGCGAGCCACTGTTCGGCAAATACTTCGGTCTGGTGAGGCGACTCGTCGACGCCTGCCCACGGCTTGAAGTCATAAAGCGGTCCGTCTGCATCGAGGGTGCGTGCATGGCTTTTGCCCGGGCAAAGGTGCACTGGGCGAAGCTGGAGGCCGTGAAGCTGGTGAAGGAGGGGCCGCCAGAGGGCAAGGAGCATCGCTGCCCCAAGATGTATTATGAGAGTGTCCTGAAGGGTTCCCGCCTTGTGGCGGATGAATGTGCCAGGGATGTAATTTTTGAATGAACATGCTCGTGTGATCCTGTAATGTGAAACAAGTTCATCTGTGCCATGCAACACTTTTTTAATTTAAAATATTACCTTTTGTGCGGCCATTTACAAAATCTAAGAGTTGGTCAGTCGTCGGCTTCTGCCCCCATGTAACTAGTACTGGGGTGTTCGGGATAAACCCGAGCACTCTTTACCCCAATTTTGGGTCCTTCAAGGGAGGTGTTCAGCGCAACGAACCAGGCAATCAGACAATAATGCTTTATCACTCTCACTTAGCCATAGAAGTCTACAATTTTAAATTTTGGCGAAGCCCCTGGTAATCGGAAGGCCGTATTTGGGGCGCTATACACGCCTAAGCCGGACAAGGCTGACTCCCTGCCCGAAGCGGAAAAGGTCTTTAAGGACTTGAGACCTCTCAAATAGCGACCAGTCTCTCACCTTATCATGACCGCCAGTTTTCGGCTTTCTCTACTAAGGTGCTCGTCCGGAAGAACCGGGACAAAAATCGCAGTAGTTCTCCCACCGCTTCCTTAGCCGATATAGACGAACGTAAGGTACCAAAGCATGGGAGCCGGGCAAACCCAAGTATTGACCCAAGACATGATTCGGAGCTGATGCATATAATGCTATAAGTTCGGGGTGCCGCAATGTCGAAAGTGTTCGGACTTCTCGCGCCGTATTATGGGGTAAACGAAAGCCCCTGCCATACTAACCGTACCCGATTTTACGGGTGTTTATTGTCGTAAATGGACATAAAGGAAAAAAAGAATGAATAATGCAATAATAGACTAATGCTATGCATTGTTATTTAAATAATACGTCGAAGTGTACCGGTACATGTAGTGCAATAAGCAGAAAGTAGGACTATTCAAAATGTCCTATCCAAGGGTAAGCTGCGTATGGATAGTAGAAAGCGGGTATTATTATTAGAGACCACCTGGGGGTTCCCATGTACATCTTAGCTTCTTGCCGCCTTGGTTGTTCCTTCCCGTAATGTGTCCGGCAATCATACTACCGGAAAGGGCTTCCAGAGAGTTAAGCCCTGAAAGAGAAAAGAAATGATAAAGATATACAACCCCTAGGGCGGTTAAGCCGCATTGCGGGACGTGCCCTGATTGCCGCCTATGTCCATGGTATTTTTAGTGCGTAATTATGTACGCGCGACACAGATTTCGTCGCTTGACTGGGACTGGGACGGGGGCCGAATTGCTAGGCGAGCTCTGAACGTGCCAGGCAATCCTGTTGCAGTTTACTCCGGACACGCTTGAAGGTGTTCGGGGGCTGTATCGCCGAATTAGTGGGTTGCCTTGAAAGGCTGCTTTGTGCTTCTGCTGCGAGGGCCGCAGTGTGCTCTTCCGTGAGGAGCGAGCGTTCTGTGTTTCCATTCACTGTTAAGACCCCCCGAGGTCCTAGCATCTTGAGCTTGAGGTATGCGTAATGCGGTACTGCATTGAATTTTGCAAATGCAGTTCGTCCGAGCAGTGCATGATAGCCACTGCGAAATGGGACGATATCGAAGATTAACTCCTCACTTCGAAAGTTGTCCGGTGATCCGAAGACCACTTCCAGTGTGATTGAGCCCGTGCAATGGGCCTCTACACCTTGGATGACGCCCTTAAAGGTGGTTTTGGTGGGTTTGATCCTCAAGGGATCGATGCCCATTTTTCGCACTATATCCTGATAGAGCAGGTTCAGGCTGCCGCCGCCGTCCATAAGGACTCAGGTGAGGTGAAATCCGTCGATGATGGGGTCTAGGACCAGTGCGGTGGATCCGCCATGACAGATACTAGTGGGGTGGTCCCTGCGATCAAAGGTGATCAGGCAAGCAGACCATGGGTTGAACTTTGCAGCGACAGGCTCCATCGCATAGACGTCCCTTAGTGCATGCTTCCGCTCCCTCTTGGGAATGTGGGTTGTGTATATCATGTTCACAGTCCTCACTTGTGGGGGGAACCCCTTCTGTCCTCCCGTGTTCGGTGGCCGGGGCTCCTCCTCATCATCACTATGCAGCCCCTTGTCCTTGTTTTTAGCATTTAACTTGCCGGCCTGCTTGAACACCCAGGATTCTCTATTGGTGTGATTGGCTGGCTTGTCGGGGGTGCCGTGGATTTGACACGATCGATCCAGTATGCGATCCAAACTGGACGGAGCCGGAGTACTTCTTTTAAATGGCTTTTTCCGCTGACCGGATCTAGAGCCTCTGAATCCGGCATTGACTGCCGAATCCTCGGTGTTATCACCGTTATTGCGGCGCTTTGGTCTGTTATGAGTTGTCTGCCCTTGGCATCTTTGGTATCCAAGTGCCCAGTTTCCTTGATGTGTTATTGCTGTGAGCCAGCCAGCTATCCTCGCCCGCGCAAAAGCGGGTCATGAGTGTCGTGAGGGCTGCCATAGACTTCGGCTTCTCCTGGCCAAGGTGGCGGGCAAGCCACTCGTCACGGATGTTGTGTTTGAATGCCGCGAGGGCCTCTGCGTCCGGACAGTCGACAATTTGGTTTTTCTTAGTCAGGAACCGAGTCCAGAATTGTCTGGCCGATTCCCCTGGCTGCTGAGTTATATGGCTCAAGTCATCAGCATCCGGTGGTCGCACATAAGTGCCCTGGAAGTTGTCAAGGAATGCGTCTTCCAGATCCTCCCAACTGTCGACGGAGTCTGCTGGCAAGCTATTCAGCCAATGCCGAGCTGGTCCTTTGAGTTTTAGTGGGAGGTACTTGATGGCATGTAGATCATCACCGCGAGCCATGTGGATGTGAAGGAGGAAATCCTCAATCCATACAGTGGGATCTAATGTACCATCATATGATTCGATATCTACGGGTTTGAAACCCTCCGGGAATTCGTGATCCATAACTTCATCAGTGAAGCATACGGGTTGTGCGGTGCCTCTGTGCCGGGCTGTATCACGACGTAGTTCATATGAGTCTTGTCTGCTGTATTCGGCCCGGCCGGATTTGCTTTTGGTGTATTCGGCGCGACGATCATCGTCCCGTGTTGGCGCGCGTGCCCGTGACCCGTATATTGACCTTGCAAGTTTTTCCTTACTGTCCAATATGTCTCGCAGGTCCCGTGTGTTGCCCCAGACCTTGGTATTTTTGATTGAGTGGCGGCGGGGTGCAGGCTGAAACGCCTCTCTGGCTCGGTCACGCAGTGGCTGGTCAGCCGCATCATACACTATTGAATGAGGATTCAGTGATTCCTCCTCGGGGTGAGGTAGCAACCTTCGTTGTGGGTGACTCTTGGAGGGGCGCTCGATTTCGTATTCCTCGGCCGCAAGGACTTCGGTCCATTTGTCTACTAGCAAGTCTTGATCATCTTGAAGCTATTGTTGCTTTTTCTTCAGGCTATTTGCTGTGGCCATAAGCCGGCACTTGAAGCGCTCCTGCTCGACGGGGTCCTCAGGCACGATAAATTCTTCGTTGCCGAGGCTCGCCTTGTCTTCGGAGAGAGGCATGTAATTGTCCTCCTCCGGCTCTCCATCTGCTGCCTGCTCTGGAGGGTTAGCTTGTTCATCCTCCGGCTCTACATCGTGCTGGAGGGGATTGTGGTTGTCTTCGGCACTATCCGGAGTGTTATTATCTCATATGCCGGTATCACTACTTTTGCTGTGGTGGGACTTAGAGCGGCGCCGCTGACGTCGGCGCTTGGGTTGCTTCTTGGAGGGGTCATCCTCCGCTGTCTCGTCGCCATTGCCTTCTTTAGGGGTGTCCACCATGTATATGTCATATGATGAGGTAGCGGTCCAGCCCCCTGTGGGCGGTGGTTCCTGCTCATCTCATGCATTGTCGTCCATACCGTTGATGTCTTCGGAGTCGAAGTCGAGCATGTCGGTTAAATCATCGACAGTGGCTACTAAGTGGGTGGTGGGTGGGCAGCGAATTTCTTCGTCGTCCGCATCCCATTCTAGACGGACATAGTTCAGCCAAGGTTCTCCTGACAAGGAGAGAGACCTTAATGAATTTAGCACATTGCCGAAGGGCGAGTGCTGAAAGATATCCACGGAAGTGAACTCCATGATCGGCGCCCAGTCGGATTCGATGGGCACAGATGTAAGTGGCTCGGAGTCCGTGGCCGGAGGTGAATCCAGTGGTTCGGCGACACGTCTCTCGTAAGGGGTGAAGTCAGTATCCGGCTCTATCGCCACTGAGAGTGTGGCCTCCATGGCGGGGTCTATCCCTCCGCTCTCGGATGGCGCAATTTGCTCCGGATTGACGGCCGGAGTAGTTGCAGATTCGATTTCCCGAATATTATCCGACGGTAGAGTTATGTCATGCTCGTCCTGACTGTGCGGCGCACCTGACATGGGCTCGAATCCGTCGAAGATCAAATCTCCGTGGATGTCGGCAATGTAGTTTAAGTTTCCAAACCTGACCCGATGGCCAGGGGCGTAGCTCTCGATCTGCTCCAGATGGCCAAGCAAATTGGCCCGCAGTGTGAAGCCGTTGAATACGAAGATCTTTCCGGGGAGGAAAACCTCACCTTGGACCGCATCGTTACCGATGATCGAAGGAGCCATCGAGCCTTACGGTGACGGCAAAGTGGAACTCTCAATGAAATCACCAATGTCGGTGTCAAACCCGGCGGATCTCGGATAGGTGGTCCCGAACTGTGCGTCTAAGGCGGATGGTAACATGAGGCAGGGGACATGATGTTTACCCAGGTTCAGGCCCTCTTGATGGAGGTAATACCCTACGTCCTGCTTGATTGTTCTTGATGATATGAGTATTACAAGAATTGATCTACCACGAGATCGTAGAGGCTAAACCCTAGAAGCTAGCCTATGGTATGATTGTATGTTGTCCTACGGACTAAACCCTCCGGTTTATGTAGACACCGAAGGGGGCTAGGGTTACACAGAGTCAGTTACAAGGGAGGAGATCTACATATCCGTATTGCCTAGCTTGCCTTCCGCGCCAAGGAGAGTCCCATCCGGACACGGGACGAAGTCTTCAATCTTGTGTCTTCATAGTCCAACAGTCCGGCTGTTCGAAGACCCCCTAATCCGGGACTCCCTCACCTGGAGAAGCTGAAGGAGGTGGTGGAGGCGGCCCAGGCATCCCATGCCAAGCTTGTCTCCGAGGACGAGGCTCGGCTCGAGACCAGGGAGAAGCTCCTTGCCGCTGTTGAGGAGGTGGCCACCACGGGACGTGCCGCTTTCGACTCCCTCGAGCTGAGGTCCCACAAGGCACTGCAGGATCTCGACGGGAGCGGGTACAAGATGTTGCTGGTGACTCCAGAGGAATGCTCCGGCGGGCTGCTCCTCAAGCTTGTCACGGCGCTTGAGTGTATCATTGTTAGAGTGGGTCCCATGGTGGAGGGGGAGGCCCACGCGCTTTCTACTTCGGCCGTGACGCGCGTCTTCAGCCACCTCTATCTTCGGGACCCCAGCTTCGACCTTGGCTCCTTGCTTGAACCCATGGACTCTGAGCTTTACACCGCAGCCACCGAAGCCCTGCTGCGGAAGTTCCTCTCCATCAACCCCGTGACTATGGCCGATGGCAAGGACGGCGGCGACATCATCGATGATGCGGTTCCCCAAGCGGGCGACGGTGGCGTCCATGGTCGAAGAAGAGGCTTGATGGTGGCTGAGGGAGTCCTGGACTAAGGGGTCCTCGGGTGTTTGGGCTATTTGATATGGGTCAGACTGATGGGCCATGAAGATACAAGGCAGAAGACCTTCCCCCGTGTCCAGATGGGACTCTCCTTTGTGTGGATAGCAAGTTTAAATGTCTGGATGTGTATTTTCCTTTCTCTGTAAACCGACTCCGTACAACCCTAGGCCCCTCCGGTGTCTATATAAACCGAAGGGTTTAGTCCGTAGAGGCTATCAGAATTCATATAGGCTAGACATCTAGGGTTTAGCCATTACAATCTCGAGGTAGATCAACTCTTGTAACCCCTATACTCATCAAATACAATTAAGCAGGACATAGGGTTTTACCTCCATTAAGAGGGCCCGAACCTGGGTAAACATCGTGTCCCCCTTGTCTCCTGTTACCTTCGATCCTCAGACGCACAGTTCGGGACCCCCTACCCGAGATTGGCCGGTTTTGACACTGACATTGGTGCTTTCATGGAGGGTTCCACTGTGCCGCCGACAGAAGGTTCGATGGCTTGTTTGATCATTAATGATGGTGCCGTTTCCGAGGAAACTTTCCTCCCTGTCCATATTTTTGTGTTCGGTGGCTTCCTTCTATGTGCCAACTCAATTGGCCACCTCGAACAGATCAATAGCTACGCCCCTAGTCATCAGATCAGTTTCGGGAACCTAAATTATGCCACTGATATCCGAGGAGATTTGATCTTCGAAGGATTCGCGGCCCCGACCGCTGCTCTGGTCTTAGATCTGGAGCAAACTATCGGGTCCGAAGATGGGAGTTTGAAGCCCGCCGGACTCTCAGCTACGAAACTCACAATCGGGGATCCAGAGGCGATTTCGTCTTCGGCCAGCCGGAGTCAAGCTGGGTTCCCCCTATCATGGAAGAGCCGCACTCGCCTCTGGACTCTAGCTCCGAACCCCCGAAGCCCGCGCCCAGTAAGTGTGGCCAAGAGGCCTTTGCCCTGGCCAGCCCTGCGGACTCTCGTTTCCCCGTCCAACCCCCACTCTTAAATGAGGCTCTAGACTTGATGTGGTCCCTCGCCATTACAGAAGAATCGCCTCTGAACTATGGCCAGCCCGGACTAGGGGCTGAGAACAGGGAATTTTACGTCCCACCCACCACCCACATCATAGCCACCGTCGAGGACTTAACCAATATGCTGGATTACACCTTCGAAGACATCGGTGGCATGGACGACGATGCAGGAGATGCACAAGGCCAAGACCCGCCATTTACCGGATGTTGGACGGCCACCTCCACATCCTACATGTATATGGTGGACACACCCAATAAGGATGACGGTGCAGACAGGAAGGATCCGGTGGAGGAGAAACCTGATGAGGGACTGTCGAAGCGTCGACGCCAGCGACGCCACTCAAAATTGCGTCGTGGCAAAGACATTAATACCGGCACCGGAGAGAATAACACTCCGTAGGACGCCGAACACCTCAAAGCTCCCATCGAGCCCACATCCGAATAGGATGATGTGGGGGAGGGGCATGTTAACCCCGACGATCCGGTCGAGAATGAGGATTCGGAAGATAGTTACTATCTACCACTCTCTAAGGATGATGTCAGCCTTGGCAACGAAGAATTCATCATGCCAGAGGAACCCGTCGAGCAGGAGCGCTTTAGGCGCCAACTATTTGCCACTTCAAGAAGCCTTAAAAAGTAGCAGCAATGACTCCAAGCCGAACCGGATACACTCGACGACAGATGGACCCAGGTCCTAGCTGCCAAAGAATATGGCCTACAACGCCCAACAAAGAGTTATCCAAAGCGTCGACTACTTCCACAATTCGATGACGAGGCCTTTGAGCCAATCACGTTGAAACATGACCGCGCTGATGAACTAGACCGGCCACCACGTGGGCGAGATAAAGCGGCCACCTATGCCGAACACCAACCCGCACCACCTCGCCGTTAGGGCAGAGAGACAACGGCTCCAGGATACACCTACAACTTACGTCAGGACCTGAGCAATAGAGCAGGCCAAACAAGATCAATCTATGGATCAAGGGGTCGCACTCCAATGCGAGAAGACGACCGTCAAGCTTGGGGCGATAGGCATAACCTCACCAGGGCCGAAAACCGCATACTAATGTCATCCGAACTCCGTCGTGACGTTTCCTGATATAGAGGTGCCGCACACCCCATATGCTTTACCGACGAGGTAATGCAGCGCCAGTTCCTAGAAGGGTTTAAACCTATAAACATCGAATCATATGACGGCACGACAGATCCTGCGGTATGGATTGAAGATTTCCTTCTCCATATCCACATGGCCCGCAGTGACAATCTCCACGCCATCGAATACCTTCCCCTGAAACTAAAAGGACCAGCACGACACTGGCTAAATAGCCTCCCAGAGAACTCTATTGGTAGCTAGGAAGATTTGGAGGATGCCTTTAGAGACAACTTCCAAGGCACCTCTGTCCGGCCTCCGGATGCCGATGACCTCAGTCACATAGTCCACCAACCCGGAGAGTCAGACCGCAAACTCTGGACTAGGTTCTTTATTAAAAAGAACCAAATCGTCGATTGTCCGGACGCTGAAGCCCTCGCGGGCTTTAAGCACAACGTTCATGACGAGTGGCTCGCCCGACACCTCGGCCATGAGAAGCCGAAGTCCATGGCAGCTCTCACCGCACTCATGACCCACTTTTGCGCGGGAGAGGATAGTTGGCTAGCTCACAGAAGCAATAGCACCAATGACCCTGGCACCTCCGAAGCAAGAGATGGCAACGGCAGGCCACGACGGAACAAACACAAGCGTCGAAGCGAAGGTACCGAAGACACGACGGTCAACGCTTGATTCAGTGGCTCTAAACCTGGTCAGCAGAAGAAGCCATTCAAAGGAAACAAAGATGGTTCATCCAGTTTGGACAGAATACTAGATCAGCCTTGCCAAATCCATGGCACCCCTGACAAGCCTACCAAACATACCAACAGAAATTGTTGGGTCTTTAATCAGGCCGGTAAGCTAAACACCGAACATAAGGGGAAATGGCCGCCTAGCGAGGATGACGATGAGCCTCGCCCAACAAACATTGGGGGGCAAAAGAAATCCCCCCCCCCCCCCCCCGAGGTAAAAACAGTGAATATGATCTACGTTACTCATATCCCCAAGCAGGAGCACAAGCGCGCACTACGGGACATTTATGCCATAGAGCTAATCGCCCCAAAATTTAACCCATGGTCGGCCTGTACGATCACTTTCGACCGCAGAGACCACCCGACCAGTATCCGTCATGGAGGTTCGGCAGCATTGGTCCTCGACCCAATTATCGACAGATTCCATCTCATGCGATTCCTCATGGACGGCGGGAGGAGTCTTAACCTGCTTTATCAGGACACTGTCCCTAAAATGGGTATTGATTCGTCAAGGATCAAGCCCACTAAAACCACATTTAAAGGAGTAATACCTGGCGTAGAGGCCTGCTGCATAGGGTCAATAACGCTGGAGGTAGTCTTCGGCTCACCGGATAACTTTCGAAGCGAAGATTTAATCTTCGAAATCGTCCCTTTCCGCAGTGGTTACCATGCACTGCTCGGATGAACCGCTTTAGCCCGCTTCAATGCAGTCCCGCACTATGCCTATCTAAAGCTCAAGATGCCTGGACCACTCGGGTTATAACAGTCAATGGAAACATGGAGCACTCCCTCTATACTAAGGAGCATACTGCGGCCCTCGCAGCCGAGGTGCAGGGTGGCCTTATCAAGCTGAATACTTCATCGGCCATCAAGCCTTCGGACACTGTCAAAAGTGTCCGGTCTACTCTGCAGAATGACAGTCCGGTTCGTCCAAAACTAGATTAGCAATTCGGCCTCCGTCAATACCCCCACTTAATCACGGCATATGCACCGCGCGTACATAACTATGCATTAAAAATACCATGGGAAAGGACGGAGGCACACTAAGGACAAAGTTCACAGTACGACTCGACACTATTCAGACCTTCATGTTCTTCGTTTTCCTTTTTTCCCTTTTTATTTTTCAGGTTCTTCAAAACCCAAATCAGTGTTTGATGGTACCAAGGCCCTTTTCGAGGCCGCTTATGTATACTTGATAGTTGATCCTTTCAAAGGATCCTACACCAAGGTGAAAAAGCGGCATAGACGTGCGGCAGGGTGCCCAAAGGATCTTCAAGACCACCCCTGTTCTTTTTTAGGACCTGAATACAGCTTTCCCTTGCTTGCAAATTCTTGGCATGTAAAATAGCCTTGATGATTATGGCATTTTCTATAAGAGCATGTTTGACGTATCAATCAAAATATAGCGGAAATAGTTTTGTCCAACCTTATTCGGTATTGGCTTATTTCATAATCCGTATTCCGTCTTCATGACATATTGACATACACACCGCGACATAAATTGCTAGGGGCTCTATTCAGCCACATATATTTAAAAAAAAGTCCGAACACTTTTACAATACAGTTCGGCGTCCCGAATTCCGCATTATATGCATCGGCTCCGAATCATGTCTTTTGTCAATAGTTGGGTTGCCCGACTCCTGTGGTTACCACCTTACGTCCCGCTTTTTCGGCTAAGTTATTAAAGGGAGAACTATTGCGATTGTGTTTCTGGCTCGTCCGGTCAAACACCTCAGTAGAGAAAGCTGAAAACTAACTGTCATGATCTGGAGAGAGCTGGTCAGCGGTTCGGTGACTTACTAAATCTTTTGCGATTTTTCTTCGTATTATACGAAGGACCAGCCTCTACCCGGTCACGCACCTAAAACCATCCAAGTTCGGATAACAAACACCAGGGGCTAGCTCAGAGTCCCTTCGTCAAACTCCTATGGCCAAGTGAGAGTGATAAAGCCGCATAGTCTGATTGCCTAGTTCGCTGCACGATCACCTCCTTTACTAACCAAGACGTTGGGTCAAGTGTGGTCAAGTGCTACTCCGAACACCCCCGTAGTATCTATGTGGGGGCTAAAGCCGACGACTGGCAAACTTTCAGATATAACAAAAGGCCGCACAGGAGGAAAATAATTTGAGATAAACAAACAAGCATATTATACAAAGGCCTTGTTTCAAAACACAAAGTCCAGGCACCTTAGATACATTCATTCAAACATAATATCCTTCGAGCATTGACCCTCTATTAAACGGGCACCCTCCAGGATGTCCTCGAAGTATCGCTCTGGCTTGCGGTAGTCCTTGCCCTCAGGTGGCCCCTCAACGGCCACGACGGCGGCCTTCATCTTCGCCCAGTGCATCTTGACGCGGGCAAAGGCCATCCGCACCAAGCCGAAGTAACTGCTCGGAATGGGTCCGGCTGGCCATAGCCGGACTATGATGTCCTTCATGGCCAAACCGAACATCCTATGCAGCTCCGCCAACTGCATCATCTAGTTGTTTAGCAGCACTGGCCTTTCTGGCGCCAGGTACTGGGACCAGAAGAGCTTCTCCGTGGTGTTTCCTTCCTAGGACTGAAAGAATTGCGCGGCATCTGTCGCACTCCTTGGGAGATCCGCAAAGGCATCTGGAAAACTCCATAGTCGATTAAGCAAGGCATATCTCTAACCGCCGAATATACTCTGTAAAAGAAAGGGCTTACCAGCCGCTATCTGTCTGACTAGCTTGATCTCCTCGCGAGCTGCCCGGGACTCGGTCCGCGCCTCCTTGGCCTCCTGAAGAGCCTTGGTGAGATCGTCTTCTTGGTCCTTGTTCTTCTCCTCCAAGGTCTCACACTTGTTGGCGGCATCTATACAATTTACCATTGTATTGGGTGTGTTGGGGACACAAGAGACTCTTTGTTATTTGGTTGCAGGGTTGTTTGAGAGAGACCATCTTCATCCTACGCCTCCCACGGATTGATAAACCTTAGTCATCCACTTGAGGGAAAATTGCTACTGTCCTACAAAACTCTAGGCTTGGAGGCCCAACATAAGTCTACAAGAAGAAGGTTGCATAGTAGACATCAAGCTCTTTTATGGCGCCGTTGCCGGGCAGGTGAGTGCTTGAAGGTATATCTTTAGATCTTGCAATTGAATCTTTTAGTTTCTTGTTTTATCACTTCAACAAAAAATGGAATTGAGGTTGCCTCATATGCTTCATCTTTTTAATGTCCTTCGTGAAAATGATGGAAAGGAAAATTGTGCTCAAGTGTTAGAGGAAGAAGTCAATAAAATGTTTGGCACTAAATATTTGAATGGTGAGCATGATTGCAATGTTGTTAGTATGAATTCCTTGAATATCCATGATGCTAATGATATGAAAAGCTACAAGCTTAGGGATGATATGTTTGATGAAGATGATATTTTTTGTCCCCCAAGTTTTGATGAGCAAATTTATTATGATGATAGCATGCCTCCTATTTATGATGATTATATTGATGAAAGTGGGTTTGGAAGAGTGTCAACTCGAGGTACGAATGATCCCACTATTTTGGAGGGTGTTGAATCTTATTGTAATAATTATGAAAGTGTATTTGGAGAGGTCATGACTTTATTTATTGACGAATCCACTATTTTCGAAGAGGTTCCAATTGATTATGAGAACGAAGTTGCTACTTATGATGATTATTGTGATGACACTTATGTCATAAAAAGTAGTGATGATTATATTCATAAAACTTGTCAAGGTTATGCTTACCCTTTTTTCTAAACATTACTCTTTTAATGTGGAAACAATTTATAGTATTCGAGTTTCTCATGATACTCCCACTATTCCGAATGAGAAGAATTTTTCTTATGTGGAGAGTAGTAAAATTTCTATGCTTGTAGATCATGAAAATAATGCTTTGTGTGATAGATATATTGTTGAATTCATTCATGATGCTACTGAAAAATTATTATGAGGGAGGAATATATTCTTGTAGGAGTTGCAATAATACCAAGTTTCCTCTCTTTGAATTGAAAATCTTGAAGTTATGCTTGTTTTGCCTTCCCATGCTAGTTGATTCTTGTTCCCATAAGTTGTTTGCTCACAAAATCCCTATGCATAGGATGTGGGTTAGACTTAAATGTGCTAGTCATATGCTTCATGATGCTCCCCTTTTGTTCCAATTCTTATCTTTTATGTGAGCATCATTGAAATCATCATGCCTAGCTGGAAATGCATTAAAAAGCGCTTGTTGGGAGACAACCCAATATTTACCCCTACTGTTTTTGTGTGTTCACATGATTATGCTACTGTATTAATCATGTTTTATAGCTTTTGTTTCAATAAAGTTCCAAGTAAGACCTTTGGGATGGTCTATGGTGATAGTTGATATGATCTTGCTGAAAAACATAAACTTTTGCGCCTAGTAAAATAGTTTTCATTTTTTACGGAAGCATGATAAAATCCTGATCATTATTTCACAAGATTTATATACAAATTGCCTTGACTTTCCTAATTGTTCAGAATTTTTGGAGTTACAGAAGTATCAGTGGGTATTGCAACATCCCAAAATTCTAAATTTTGGAATGTTATATTAATTAGGTAGTAGTGATTGCTTGTGTGATTTGTTGTGTGAAATTTAGTGGAATTTGAAACTTTTTGAAAGTTGAATGAGAGGGAATGAAATGACTTTCCCAAACTTTCACCTTGCATTTATGATCTCCAAGAATTCATATTCATTTCATCACAAAACCCTAGAGTGAAGATGATATGACTTCTTCCATTTAAGTAAATGAGAAGGGTTTTGAAAAGATTTGAATTCCATTTGGAAATATTTCAAATTTGGAAACTTTATGCAACTCAATGAGTTCCATGGGAGAAGATAAAATGACTTCTTCAAATGCTAAGAAAGAGAGTTGGAAGTTTCAAAGAATCAAATTGAAAGTCCCTTTGAAGTTATTTATAACCCACTTTCAATTTGGAGTTATTTGGTTTTTATTTAAATTACTTTTCTCCAAAAATAAAATATATGGAAAATAGGGTAAAATGATTCCCTACAGTAGAAAAATGGAGAGAAATGAGTTTGAAATCATTTTGGTATTTTAAAATATTTTTATTTTTATACGAGCCAGTAGCACTATTTTCTTTATTTTTTTGTGGAATTTATTTGCCGCTGGAAATATGTTCATGTTTTAGAAAATATTTTTCTGCAAATTTTGATATATAATGTGCCTATAATATATTTTTATTTTATTTGGTTTTATTTTCTTTTGTTGTGTTTGTGTTTAAACAAAAGAAAAGAAACCGCCGAACGGGGACGGGCCAGCCAACTGGGCCAGGCCAGCCGCAGCCTAGCCTCTCCCTGCGCAGCGCTGCGAACCGCCTCCCGCTCGCTCGCCCGCTCGCAGCCCCGATCGGCCGCCACCTCTCTCTGCCGTCGACAGGTGGGTCCCACCTGTCGGGTCCGTCCCCGACATCGCGCCAGAGTCCGCCGCCCGCACAAGTCGTTGCCACCGCCGTGCTCGTCCTGGACTCCTTCCACGTCTTGTCCCCTCGCCCAAGGCACTGCCTCCCCTCCCTCCTTAAATAGCGAGGCCCCAGCCTCTCTTCTCTCCTCCCAAGTTCAAGCCGACATCGACGATGAACTCCGCAGCTGTCGCCAGGTTCGCTCCCGACCAACGCTGACGCCACCATCAAACGTGTCGCTCCGCGCGGCACCTCCCCGTGGTTTCGCCTGAGCTGGAGGACCACCGAAGAGCCCAGCCCGACAACCCTGACGCCGCTGCCCTCTCCTTCTCCGGCGACGTCGACGCCCACCATCGCGGTAAGCCGCCGCTGCTTCTCGCCCGTCCGATCTAGGTTAGATGGATAGGATTAGATTAGATTCGTTTTTTAGTTCAAACGGGGGCGCTTTAGTTAGTGAACGTTCTCTGTTTAGCCCCGCAACGAACGATTTTCAGCCAGTAGTATTCTGACACGTGGCTAGGGACCTAGATGTAGTTTACTTTTTTTTAGATTAGCCCCTGGTTTTCAAAGGATCACAACTTTTTACTCGTTAGTCCAAATTCAATGAAACCAACGCCAAATTCTTCGTCATGATCTCAACTATCTAGAGACCTTATAAAATGAACTTTTTGAAATTTTAACTTTTGAATTAGATTAGATTCAAATTTAAACTTGTTTGGGCTGTAACTAGAGTTTTATAACTCCGATTTAATTTATTCTTTTTGCAAATCTAAGCTCTTGACCTAAACTTTCCGTTAAGATCTAGTCCAAATAATTTTAGGACTATTGAAAATTATTTTCTGTTGGCAAGAGCTATGTGCTTGTTTTCGAAGTTTTCCGAGATCTTTTCTTTGAATCTTGTGCATGATTGCTTATGTATGTTATTGCTTGCTCACGCTAGATTGTCCGGAGTGCCAAGAGTATAATTGTTAGGACTTTGAGTGCAGAGTACTTCATCAACTTTAACAGGCAAGTTTGCACTTTTGATCATACCAATCCTATGTTTTTACTTTGCATGTAGTGCCTTCTATCAACCCAGTAGTATGCATGTGTAGGACTACTATGCTATGTTAAACCCAGATAGGATAGCCATATGTTTAGCCTGATCCTGATTGTCTTTGCCGCCACATTGGGAATCATTACAGTGTAGTTATTTCTTAGCCATGCTGTGGTAGACGTGGATTGGGTAGCGTGTGATTCATGAAAGTTGCGAGAGAACTTGAGCAATGACTACATTAATAACTTACATGTATTGTATTTCCTCGGAGGCTCTACAATACCAATTAATCAATCATTTGGGCAGAAAGGTTTGTTGGGACCAGTCGACAAGTATGTAACCTCCGAGAGGCTCTGCATTACTCAGGAAAAGGTAGGGAATGCTGCCCAGGTTCAAAAAGGTTGGACATGTTTCATATCAAGTAGCTTCCATGTGCAGCCACAAGCCATTATGGGCTCTAGCATAGTTGAGTAAGTTGTGGGAAACCTTTCCATGATAGTCTAGCAGATGTAGGGGAGTTGTAGGTGTACCGGCCTATCTATCGGTTAAGGGGACCTCTTCAGAAAAACTATGTCTCGATCATCCGGTTCTCAAACATCATGCAGTGCGAGGAATTCAATGGAGGAAATCGAGTCTTGTGGGGAAAAGTGCGCAAACCTCTGCAGAGTGTACAAACTAATCATGATTATTCATGTCCCCGGTTACAGACAACTTTGAGCAACTGGACTTGAAACCTCTAGAAGATCTTCTCATCCCAAATAATTATTGTGATATGGGTTTAATTAAACCATGATCCCCGAAGGCTCTCATAGGTGGGTTAAGTTGGAGGCGGTCCAATTTAACAATAGGTTAATAAAAATGTAAAGGAATAAAATTTGGCTAGTAAGTAGAAATAGGACAAAATTGGCTTTATGCAAAATAAACCTTAGAGCTATCCACTTGTTATATCCTTGCATGTAGATGATAGATCTGTTTTTATAGTTTGGGTGTGACTTGCCAATACATTCAATGTATTGACCCTTTGTGGCTACAATGTTTCATGTTGAAGATCTTTCAGATGAAGAGTAAGGTGCGATAGGTCGTTGTTCTGCACTCAGTTTTTCCGTGGAGTTGGATGGACTCATTTACCATCGAAGCTTCCGTAGTTATTTTATTTAGACAACCTTCAGCCATATTATTGTAATAAATACTCTTTTGAGGACCACAATGTAATAAAGTGTATGATTGAACTCTATTATAATTCCTTGAGTACTGTGTGTGTCAGCATACCGATCCAGGGATGACACAGAAGCACAGAGACTTCGATACATTCGGGTCAGGTCGCTACAGGTATGAACCATGGAGAAGTTGGAATACAGTAGATATAACACCAATATAAATTTAGAATGAGTGCACAATAGTAACTAAGTGGTGATTTGGTTTATTATACTAACGGAAGTTATGAGTTTTCTGTTGAGTTTTGTGTTGTGAAGTTTTCATGTTTTGGGTAAAGTTTCGATGGACTACAGAATAAGGAGTGGAAAGAGCCTAAGCTTCAGGATACCTAAGGCACCCCAAGGTAATATTCAAGGACAAGCAAGCATGTAATCTTGGGGAGGCCCCGGATGTCATCCCCTCTTTTGTCTTCAATCCATCGGTAAATTGACTTGAGGCTATATTTTTATTCACCATGTGATATGTGTTTTGCTTGGAGCGTCATTTTATTTTATTAGGATTTACCTGCTGTTATTTAGAGTAATGTTTTGCATCTTTTAGTTCAATAAAAAGGTCAAGTGTAGCCTTTACCATGCTTATTTGCAAGTCTATATGTTGTTGTTTTGAAAACAGGAAGTTTTCTATAATTGTCTGAATATTTTTGAATAGTCAGAACATGATAAAATCTTTAAATTTTACACAATGAGTAGCAACACATTTTCTACAGTTTGGTATTTTTTTAGAATTTTTGGAGTTAGGGAAGTATGATTCCTCTTGCATTCTTTATAGACTGTTCTGTTTAGACAGATTGCTGTTATGTTTGCATATGTTTGCTTGTTGAATGATTCTATTTGAGGATAGGACTCTTAAATATGCAGAGGCATTTAGTAAGAAATGTTAAATAATATTTTTAGTGATTTGCTATAGTAGAGAATGATAAGGTTATGCATTGATTTATACTAACTTATCTCACGAGTTCTTGTTGAGTTTTGTGTGGATGAAGTTTTTAAGATTTAGGGAAACCGTGATATGAGAGGAATTAAGGAGACACAAGATGTCACGCCTAATATGCGACTCTATCCTAAAGGAACTCGAAGGTCCCACCAAGGATAGAACCGCATATTGACACGCTTTTGCAAGGTGGATATCATCACATCGTACCATTACATAATAGTTGGGGATACATACAAAAGGCATACAATGCCACAAGAATACATCAATACTTCATACATAGAACAACATCCGACTATGGATGAAACACAAACAGAAGCCCAAACGACATCCACCCTGCTAGCCCAGGCTGCCGACCAGGACCCTAACCCATGATCGACGAAGAAGAAGAACTCCAAAACAAGCAAACATCGCTCTCACGACAGATCATCGCATTACCTGTACCTGCAGCTGTTGGTGTAGTAATCTGTGAGCCACGAGGACTTAGCAATCCCATTACCATGGGTAGCAAGACTAGCAAAGCTTAAAGGGTAAGGAAGGGGTAAAGTGGTGAGGTTGCAACAGCGACTAAGCAAAGTATGGTGGCTAACTTACGAGTACAAGAGTAAGATGAGAAACTATGCAATGGTTGCAAACTAGTAATGATCAAGAAGTGATCCTGAACTACTTACGTTCAAACATAACCCAACCGTGTTCTCCTCTTGAACTTCCCCGAAAAGAGACAATCACGGTTACGCAACGCGGTTGGTGTATTTTAGTTGAGTTTTACTTCAAGTCTTCTACAACCGGATATTAACAAATTTCCATCTGCCACATAACCGCGGGCATGGCTCTCAAAAGTTTAAACCCTGCAGGGGTGTCGCAAGTTAGCCCATGACAAGCTCATGTTCCGCAGAGACAATTCTCCATCGCGGGACCCTCCGATCAGACTCGGAATCCCGGTGCACAGGACATTTTGACAATGGTAAAACAAGTCCAGCAAGACCTCTCGGCGTGCCGACACCCTGATAGTAGCCGCGCGTATCTCATCTCAGGCCACGTCCGGAGAAGCGAAGTGTACAAGATCCAAATACCCCAAGTTGCCTCGGGGCGGTCGCGCACGGTGCTCTAGTTTGGGAACAACACCATCAGCACTGCCCCCTGGTATGTAGAACATCCTCGGGTTCATGATGCCCTATGCCAATTAATTATTAGGTTCAAATATTATTATTAAAAATATTAAACCAATGTTGGGCCTTGTTGGAAGAGTTTTATTCAAAGCGAACTGTCAAGAGGGCCCCATAAATGCTCGTCATGTTAGGGACGCAAAATCAAGGAACATAACACCGGTATGACGGAAACTAGGGCGGCAAGAGTGGAACAAAACACCAGGCATAAGGCCGAGCCTTCCACCCTTTACCAAGTATATATCTACATTAATTAAATAAGAGATACTGTGATATCCCATGATATCCATGTCTCAACATGGAGCAACCTGCAACTGCACCTGCAACTAGCAACGCTATAAGAGTGGCTGAGCAAAGTGGTAACATAGCCAAACAACTGTTTGCTAGGAAGGGTAAAAAGGTTAGAGGCTATCATGGCAATTTGTGAGGCTTGATAAACAAGTGGTAGGTAGGGCAACATAGCGATAGCATCAAGACAACTAGCATAGCAAAGATAGTAGTGAGATCCAAGCTGACGGTCATCTTGTCTGAAATCCCGCTAGGAAGAAGAACGAGTCCATGAAGAAGACAATCCCATGTAGTCAAACGAATCCTCACAATCGCAACGGAACAGGAACTATCGAGAAGGAGCACAACCAGAAAGAAGAAAACAACATGGTAAACACACAAAACATAAACAAGACATGATGCTCAACCAAGTATGATGCAAGACAAGGCTACATGATGCTACTCATGGCAAGAGATGATTCATACAAGAACAACACATCAAAGCAAGTTTAAGTGATGCCGGAACCAACATATAACAATTCCGGTAAGTCCTCATATGCAAATTTCGAAATTGGTCCTGATCTGGACAAAACATTATGTTAAAGTTGTTAAACATCAAGTTAAAGTGCACCAAGATGATCCACATGGTTTTATAGTCAAGTTACATATAAAGTACGTTTAATTCGGAGCTATGGCCTAGAAGATATGAGCAAAACAAGTTAAACATGGCATAGATGCAAAAAGCATACAAACATCAAGCAAACACAATCAAAACAAGGATGCAACAAGATAATATGAAACCACATGCAAAGCCAAACAAGTTACACATAGAGCATGCCCAAAACGGAGCAACGGTTCAACAATACACTCAATACAAGTTTCAAACACAATCTGCCCAAAACAACAACTAAGCACTTTGCAATCAAGGAAACAACATGCTACATGAATCATATGGACACAAACTTGACATGCACTCAAAGTACATGTTACATGCTTCAAATAACATTAAGGTTCAGGGTCATAGGCATCAGGATTAATCCAACATGATCATTGCAAAAAGCAACTTAATAACACAAATTATGACTTAGTGAAAGAGCATATGCATGAGGAGAGTTAACATGTTGACATGTTGGAGGCATGAAACAATGATGATACAGTGCAAGAACATAACAAGCAAAATCATGGAATTAAATTAAAGGTTAAACATGGCAAAACATGATTAATAAGCATCTCCATATATCCCCTACATCAATGGCAATCAACAAGACAAGATGCAACATGATATAAGATGATTCTCATACTTAGAGGAAATCTGGGAATGCCAAATAATAACATTATGATGCTGACTTTGGAGGCATATAACAGCAAGCATATCAACCTTAATAATTATGAAAAATACATGGGCATGTACTACACATGATATACTTCAACTTCGTCCAAGGGCACAAGTTCATATGAAGCACAGAGTAATTATTATGATGCTTGGAAAAAGGTACATGATGTTAACAGGATGACAGATTTAGCATGATGGCAACTTCAGAGCAAGAAATAGATAAGCTACAACAAGTTATATGGAAACCAAGGGCATGGCATCAAAGTACACATAACAAGGAGCAAATAACATCCAGGCATCATAACCATATGGCTCATGTACTAGTGGGAACCAACAAGACAAGTTTGAATATTGTAACAGTTTCACCAAGTGTAAAACAGCAACATCAGCATAGCATGTTTGCAAGCTTGGAACATAGGTCATATTAAGTCCAAAATTATAAAACTTGGCATGTGGACAAAGTACTCATATTATAATTCAATTCATGTAATTGGAACATCTCCAAAAGGGGCATAGATTAATCAATAACAAGCTCACAGCATGTCATCATGAAGTTAACAAAAAACTGGAACATCATTTAGGCATGTTCACGGCAATGAAAACATATGCTATAGGACATATGTGAGGTATCAAAAGGCATGGCATGAAAGATCATAACATGGACATCAAAACATGTCAACTAGGCATCTCCAGATTATGCACGAAATTGATGATAACATCAAGTTAACATGGCAACATATTGTAACAGTTACAGACTTAGCAAAATCACTAAGTCTCAGAAATCAGCAACATCAAGTAGCACACTTCACAAGCTTGTGCTAGTCAGCACAAGAACATAAAAATACATGGATAGCCCCACTACAAATATGGCATGAAGATGCTCCTAAAACATGTTGACATGGTGCTCAAAAGATAAATACACAAAATGCTATAAAAAGACAAATCAGCAAGTTATGACAATCTCAGCAGGTTATAACACTTAGCACTTTTGCAACGATGATTAAGGCATCAATATGAATATTAACATGCATGCAAACTACACCATCATCTAGAGCACTCATGCAATATGCAGCAAGTTATGGAAGGTCAAAGATGCACGCATAATGCTGAAAATCTGGGACTTAAACAAAATTCAACCTCGCGGAATCGGGACGGAGTGGTGCGGGATGAAGAGATCCGGGGAGGTGGAGGCGCATTTGGATCGAGGGGCTGGTGGATCAATTCCAGCCGACGAGATCCGGCGATTGTGCGAACCCTGTCGAGGCTCCGGCGAGGGGCGAGGAAGACCGAAGGTGGGAGGGGTCGACGAGGGGCGATGGCGGCGGAGGGAGGCCGGCCGGCGAGGCGGCGCGGCGCGGGCGGTGGCGCGAGGCGGCGGCGGAGCTCGCGGCGTGGGGCGACAGCCGGCGGCCGGCGGGCGGAGGTGGCGGAGCAACGTCGCGCGGGGGGTGCCGAGCGCGCGAGGCGGCGGCGACCAGGCCCAACGGGCCCATGTTGGGCTCGGCGGGCCTCGGCGGCCACGGGCGCGAGGTGGCGGTGCGGGGACACGTGGCAGAGCGGGAGTGGGCGAGGAGCGGCGACTGGACATGTCTGACGCCGGGCGGACATGTTCGGCGGCGGAGGAGGAGAGGGACTAAGGTTTGGACTGCGATTTTGGACGGGGAGGACCTATTTATAGGTAGAGGGAGCTAGGAGAGGCCAAATGAGGTGCGGTTTTCGCCCACACGATCGTGATCCAACAACAGAGAGCATGGAGGGGTTTAGATGGGCTAGTGGGCTGTTATGAAGGGGTGCTGGGCTTCAAAGAGAAGGAGGGGTTTCGGTTAACGCGGTTAACCGTTGGGGCATCAAACGACCTACAAATGGAACAAAATTTGACAGGCGGTCTACCGGTGATATACCAAGACCACTCGACAAATCTCGGCCCATTCCAAGAACGTTTTTATCCCGCTCACGAAACGAGAACTAGAAGGTGCAACGGGTGCATGTGAGAGTGTCAGATGTCGAAACGGACAACGGAGAAAATGACCGGATGCAAGAGACAAACATGAATGCAAATGAGATGCACATGATGACATGGCAAAGTGCTACACGCAAGAAAATGACATAACAAAGACGGTGAATAACCGGAAGACACCTGGTGAATCGGGCTTGGGGCGTTACAAGTCTCCTCCACTGACAAGAGATCTCATGCCGAGATCTTAGGAACGAGACGGAAGGAAAGAGGATGAGGTAACCAAGAGTGCAAGAGAGAAGATGAACAAAGTTGGGAGCACTTGGGTAGAAAAGAGAAACGATGATTATGACGAGAATCAAAAGCTCGGGAACAAGCTAGACTCTGAAACCACTCCAGTTAGAAGAAGATATAAAAGGAATAAGAATGAAAGAATTGCGATAGCATCTCGATTGGACATGGAATGGAATAGAACATGAAGTTGACAAGATGGACCGATACTTGACGAGAGGAACAACACAACGCCTCCGGAAGAATTAAAAGAGTGGAATGAAGAGAACGAAGAAGAAAATGACATCTTCTACCACAATTGAGTTCGAAAAGAATCCTTACGAAGAAGGGTTGAACGAAGTTGTTGGAAATTCAAAAACGAAAGAATTGATTTGCGTGGACTTAAGGAAAACATCTCAAAATTATGAGGTGATAACAGGCCACAAATGGGAATGATTGAATTGCTGAGAAGAACGATGAAATGCAAAAATCCACTTCAAAAGAACACAGAGAATTAATTGCACTTTGAGATGCAAGAGGAAAAGATACTTGCACTCCTCCAACAAGAATCTTGATGAACACTTGAAGAATGAATTAAATCCTTACGAACCACCGTGAAGAACTCCGGTAACAAAATAATGATGAGATAGAATTTAAGGAGGAAAAGAATAAGATGACGCCTTGCAATGATTTAGATGGAACTTTGTGACGAGATAAGCTAGAAAAAACTTGGAACTCCGGAAAATAAAAATGAACAACTTAGAACCGAGATATTACTCATCATGAACAATCTCCGAAGGAAGAAATTACTCAACTTGATGAAAGAAGAATAAGAATTATGTTATGCTTATCCTTCATCAATTAAATTGATGAGAAGCAATGGATTGCATACAACTTAGTCGCGTTGGAAAAGATTACGGGGAGATATAGCGCAAAACTTGGGAAGGTCTTCATGCACCACCGGTAGGATTGGAAAGGACGAATGAATTGATACGATAGCGAAGGAGGAGGATTCTTGAACGAACCACCATGACAATGAAAATGAACAAAGATAAGAGAACGAATCGCTGGGAAGAATTATAAAACAAACGAAGATACTTGAGTGAATAAAGATGCAAGAGAACGAAAAGATCACGAACTGATTAAAGAAAGCTTGAACGAAGCACCGGTACAAATAAGGGAACGGACGAAGTGGCATCAGTTTAGAATAATTAGAGAACGAAGCTAAAAACTTGGAACGAAGAACTATTCCAAAATGGAGGCCTCCGGATAATTGAAACAAAACAACAACTCCTGAAATACACCAGATGGGTAAAGAAAGAATCACACGATTGGAAACAATAAGAGGATAGCAACAAGCTAGCACCATGAATCTCCGAGACAACGGACAAGATTTAGAGGAAACTCTTCTTCGGTATTCAAATGTTGAGATTGACGACGAGGAACACCCTGAAGAATTGTTGGGATACTCCGGGAGAATGAAAGTGAAAAGGTTGAGCCAACAATCAAAATAATTTGAAATTGAACTTGGAAAAGCATCTGACTGATGAATTTCATTCTTACGTCAAACTTCGAAAATAATTTGAGAATAACTCCGAGAAAATTAGAAGAGTTAGGTAAAATCCTGGGAAAAGACTTGTAGGTTAGGGCCTACTGAAAATAAGCACCATTAGAAAGGATTGCTGGACAGAGAAATGATGCACCGGAACAACTGAAAGACTCGAATGAGGTGACAACCTCGAATTTAATTGAATGCAAACACGGATCTTCTGAGATGTCTTCAACACTCCGAAACGATTAAATGGCGAGAGGCGAACAAGCAAGGGAAAACACTTGAGTCGAGGAAAAGAATATGATCAACAACGAAAAGCTTGAATTGGATCCACCGAAAAGAAAACGGGACGAATAATGATTAACTAGACGAGAATTCACCGGTTGAGACAATTGAAGAAAGATTAAAGAGACTCCGCAACAATGAAATTGATGCTCAAATAGAGGCTCAGACTCCGGGAATAAAAGGGGTGGGAGGGTGGAAAAAACAAAGGCAACCTGGGACGGGGACAGACGAATAACTTGAAGAGAAAACACCGGTTGAAATATCTGAGGAAGGAATGCAAAGGCTTCGCACTAGTAGGATGGATACTCGACTAAGGACACCGGCTTCGAGACGAAAAAGGGTGAGTGGGTGGGAAAAAGAAAGACAATCCGGACATGGAAATAACGTCGGTTGAGAAAGAACTAAGTAATGATCTTGCAAAAGATGAAGAGGATCGAATCCTTTGAAGAGAGAGCACCGGATGAAAAGAGATGACATCGCAACAAATGAAAACTAATTGCGTGACCCTAAAAAAATTGAAGGGGAAGAGGTGTATATCAAAACACCTATGTCAAGATTTCTCACTAGAGCGACGAAGGGGCTGAGGAGTAAAAAGAATTCCTACTCTCCGATATAACGAGACCCCGAAAAAGTTTTCTTCTAGACTCGACAACAGCCAAACTATACGATCAAACAAGGGGGCTCCTATGGTCGCTCGAGGCTATGATGCCTACTTGTCATGCCCAATATGCGACTCTATCCTAACGGAAATCGAAGGTCCCACCAAGGATAAAACCACATATTGACACGCTTTTGCAAGGTGGATATCATCACATCGTACCATTACATAATAGTTGGGGATATATACAAAAGGCATACCATGCCACAAGAATACATCAATACATCATACATAGAACAACATCAGACTACGGATGAAACACAAACATAAGCTCAAATGACATGCACCCGGCTAGCCCAGGCTGCCAACCAGGAACCTCACCCAAGATCGATGAAGAAGAAGAAGAACTCCAAAACAAGAAAACATCGCTCTCACGTGAGATCATCGCATTACCTGTACCTGCAACTGTTGGTGTAGTAATCTGTAAGCCACAAGGACTCAGCAATCCAATTACCATGGTATCAAGACTAGCAAAGGTTAAAGGGTAAGGAAGGGGTAAAGTGGTGAGGTTGCAGCATTGACTAAGCAAAGTATGGTGGCTAACTTACGAGTACAAGAGTAAGATGAGAAACTACGCAACGGTCGCAAACTAGTAATGTTCAAGAAGTGATCTTGAACTACTTATGTTCAAACATAACCCAACCGTGTCCTCCTCTCGAACTTCCCCGAAAAGAGACAGTCACGGTTACGCAACGCGGTTGGTGTATTTTAATTGAGTTTACTTCAAGTCCTCTACAACCAGATATTAACAAATTCCCATCTGCCACATAACCGTGGGCACGGCTCTCAAAAGTTTAAACCCTGCAGGGTTGTCCCAACTTAGCCCATGACAAGCTCGCGATTCGCGGAGACAATCCTCCATCGCAGGACCCTCCGATCGGACTCGGAATCGCGGTGCACAAGACATTTCGACAATGGTAAAACAAGTCCAACAAGACCTCCCAGCGTTCCGACACCCTGATAGTAGTCGCGCATATCTCATCTCAGGCCACGTCCGGATAAGTGAAGTGTACAGGATCCAAATACCCCAAGTTGCCTAGGGGCGATCCCGCACGGTGCTCTAGTTTGGGACTAACACCATCAGCACTGTCCCCCTGCTATGTAGAAAATCCTCGGGTTCATGATGCCCTATGTCAATTAATTATTAGGTTCAAGTATTATTATGAAAAATGTTAAAACCAATGTTGGGCCTTGCTAGAAGAGTTTTATTCAAAGCAAACTGTCAAGAGGGGCCCATAAACCATCACCGTGTTAGGGACACAAAATCAAGGAACATAACACCGGTATGACGGAAACTAGGGCGGCAAGAGTGGAACAAAACACCAGGCATAAGGCCGAGCCTTCCACCCTTTACCAAGTATATATCTGCATTAATTAAATAAGAGATACTGTGATATCCCATGATATCCATGTCCAACATGGAGCAACCTGCAACTAGCAACGCTATAAGAGAGGCTGAGCAAAGTGGTAACATAGCCAAACAACGGTTTGCTAGGAAGGGTAAAAAGGTTAGAGGCTATCATGGCAATTTGCAAGGCTTGATAAACAAGTGGTAGGTAGGGCAACATAGCGATAGCATCAAGACAACTAACATAGCAAAGATAGTAGTGAGATCCAAGGTGACGGTCATCTTGTCTGAAATCCCGCTAGGAAGAAGAACGAGTCCATGAAGAAGACAATCCCATGTAGTCAAACGAATCCTCACAATCGCAACGGAACAGGAACTATCGAGAAGGAGCACAACCGGAAAGAAGCAAACAACATGGTAAACACACAACACATAAACAAGACATGATGCTCAACCAAGTATGATGCAAGACAAGGCTACATGATGCTACTCATGGCAAGAGATGATTCATACAAGAACAACACATCAAAGCAAGTTCAAATGAGGCCGGGACCAACATATAACAATTCCGGTAAGTCCTCATATGCAAATTTCTAAATTGGTCCTGATCTGAGCAAAGCATTATGTTAAAGCTGTTAAACATCAAGTTAAAGCGCACCAAGATGATCTACATGGTTTTCTAGTCAAGTTACATATAAAGTTCGTTTAATTCAGAGCTGCGGCCTAGAAGATATGAGCAAAACAAGTTAAACATGTCCTAGATGCAAAAAGCATACAAACATCAAGCAAACACACTCAAAAAAAGGATGCAACGAGATAATATGAAACTACATGCAAAGCGAAGAAAGTTACATATAGAGCATGCACGAAACGGAGCAACGGTTCAACACATACACTCAATACAAGTTTCAAACACAATCTGCCCAAAACAATAACTAAGCACTTTGCAATCAAGGAAACAACATGCTACAAGAATCATATGGACACAAACTTGACATGCACTCAAAGTAAATGTTTGTAACACCCACAATGCGGCTATATCTCCCACGTGTCGGGGCATGACTTAGAGGCATAGCCGCATGGTAGGTTTGTCGCAAGAGGGGTAATCTTCACACAATCCCATGTACTGAATGAGAAAGGGATAAAGAGTTGGCTTACAATCACCACTTCTCACAAATACAAGTTAAACATACACCATCCAGATTACAATCAAGGTCCGACTACGAAACCAAAATAAAAGAAGACAACCCCAAATGCTAAATCCCCGATCGTCCCAGCTGCGCTCCACTACTGATCAATCAGAAAAAACACAACACAACGATCTAGATTTTCATCAAGCTCCCACTTGAGCTCGGTAGCATCACCTGCACTGGTAGCATCGGCACCTGCATCTGTTTAGAAGTATCTGTGAGTCACGGGGACTCAGCAATCTCACACCCGTGGTAGTTAGGCTTAAGGGTAGGAAAAGGGTAGTGAGGTGGAGTTGCAGCAAAGCACTAAGCATATATGGTGGCTACCTTACGCAAATGAGAGCGAGAAGATAAGCAAAGCACAGTCGAGAAGCTAAAAGTGACCAAGAAGTGATCCTGAAGCTACTTACGCTCAATCATAACACGAGACCGTGTTCTCTTCCCGGACTCCGCCGAAAAGAGACCATCATGGCTACACACGCGGTTGATTCATTTTAATTAAGTTAAGTGTCAAGTTCTCTACAACCGGACATTAACAAATTCCCATCTTCCCATAACCACGGGCATGGCTTTCGAAAGTTCAAAACCCTGCAGGGGTGTCCCAACTTAGCCCATCACAAGCTCTCACGGTCAACGAAGGATATTCCTTCTCGCGGGAAGACCCGATCAGTCTCGGAATCCCGGTTACAAGACATTACGACAATGGTAAAACAAGACCAGCAAAGTCGTCCGATGTGCCGACAATCCTGATAGGAGCTGCAAATATCTCGTTCTCAGGGCAACACCGGATGAGAAATCCATACAACTAAAACTAACCCTCAAGTTTTCCCGAGGTGGCACTGCAAGGGGCTTTAGTTCGGACCAACACTTAGAGAAGCACTGGCCCCGGGGGGGGGGGTTTAAAAATAAAGATGACCCTTGAGTCTGCAGAACCCAAGGGAAGGTGATAGGTTGTTAGGCAAATGTAAAACCAAGGTTGGTCCCTGCTGGAGGAGTTTTATTCAAAGCAAACTGTCAAAGGGTTCCCATAACACCCAACCGCGTAAGGGACGCAAAATCAAGGAACATAACACCAGTATGACGGAAACTAGGGTGGCAAGAGTGGAACAAAACACCAGGCATAAGGCCGAGCCTTCCACCCTTTACCAAGTATATAGATGCATTAAAGTAAATACTATATAATAATGATATCCCAACAATATCCATGTTCCAACAAGGAACAAACTTCATCTTCAACTGCAACTAGCAACGCTATAAGAGGGGCTGAGCAAAAGCGGTAACATAGACAAACAATGGTTTGCTAGGAAAGGTGGGTTAGAGGCTTGACATGGAAATATGGGAGGCATGATATAGCAAGTGGTAGGTAGCGCGGCATATTAATAGAGCAAACAACTAGCAAGCAAAGATAGAAGTGATTTCGAGGGTATGGTCATCTTGCCTGCAAAGTTCTCAGAGTTGACGAAAGCTTGATCCTCGTTAGCGTACTCAATAGGTTCCTCGATCACGTACTCGTCTCCCAGCTCTACCCGAAGCAAGAACACAAGCAAACGGACCAACAATCAATCATGGTGCATTACACAAGCAACATGATGCAAAACATGGCATGATATGCGAGATGTGATATGCAATGCATATGCGTGCTCCGGAAGGAAAAGATTGATCAAGGCATCAACTTGGAAAACCAAGTGTGCCGCTGGAAAGATGAGATGATTTCGGTCGAAATCGATATAAAGATCGCCGGAATCGGATGCACGGTTTGCAAACAAATGGCAAGCAAAACAAGAATGGCACAATTCTGCGATTAACAGCACGATGCCATCTAGAATGCAACAAGAAACTACGCTACTGCATTCCAACATAGCAACAAAGCATATGGCAGTGATGTACTCAAGATTCTTGACAAAACATGAACACTGAGCTACGGCTAAATCACATAAGAACATGTTCAAACAAGCATGGAAAAAGTGCAAAAGATATCAGCTTCACAGACTTAGTGAAAATACTAACATGCCAGAAATAACATCAGGAAGCAATGTTTAGAGCAAGCAAACAACATGGTAGATGAACATATCATAGAAAACAAAGGCATGGAATGATTCTACTAAATGCATAGAACAAAAGTCCCTTACTGATAATGAGCCAAAAAGGCACAGAAGATATGATGGCACCCATGTAAACATAGCAAGTTTTATTAACAGTTTCAGACTTGGCAGAAAAACAGAGCATGGCATAAACAAAATTATAAAGGCATCTTTGCGAGCTCAAACCACTCACCACAAGGCATTGCATGACAAGATAAGCATACTAACAGAAATAATACATGTTCAAGAAGCTAACCATGGCAAGTGCAAGGTCATAGCATGCATGGATCAATAGCAACAACCATGGAAAAATTGATTAACATGTAGACAAACTGCCAGGAACATTTTATAGCAAAAGTAGAGCAAGAACAGGACATGATAGGGTACTCCATAATTGCAAACAGGGGCATGGATGGATAGAGCATAACCATATGTCCAAAACATCCTTACTGAAGCAACTCAAAACAAGCATGGATCTCATTGTAACATCAAGTTTACATGGCATAAAAATAACAGCAGGCAAATGACTTAGCAAAATCCTAAGTCCCTAAAACCAGCAATATCACGAAGGCTACTTTGAATGCTTGTGCTAGTCACCACATTGATCACAAAAATACATGGAAAGCACCCCTGTAAAGATGGCCAAATGATGGACACATCAATTGTGACAAAAAATGACAAATCACCCTAATCTGATAAGTAGCAGCAGCAAACAATTTATAGCACTCTTGCATCAATGAACATGGCATCATAATGAACATTAATATGCATGGAAATTCTTCTATCATGGAGAGCTCAACGAGACGAACAATTCGACATATCATATGCATGAATCGGAGTCACGGACACCGAGATATGGTGCAATGAAGGAGGCATAAAAATATCAGGGAAAAAAGGACGTTGTGGCGGCGGAGAGGGGCGCCGACGAGACGCTGTGGTGGTGGCGTGCATGCGCGGTCGGGCGGGGCCGATGGCGAGCGACGGCGCAGGGGCGGCGGCGGCCGGCGGCGAACATCGAGGCGGCGGAGGCGCGAGGCAGCGGCGCAGGGGAGATTCGGGCGGCGGAGAGGGGGGCCGATCCGGGCTTCGGCGGCGGCGGTTCGGGCCTGTGCGGGCCCGTGATGGGCTCCGCGGGCCGGCAGCGCGGGGATGGCGGCGGAGGACAAGTGGTGGCTCCGGATTCGCTGAGGGGGCGATGCAGACATGTCCGCTGGCGGGGTGGACATGTCCGTCGGCGGGAGGATGAAGATGCTTGGGTTTCGTCCGCGAAAATTCGGAGGGAGACACATATTTATAGGTAGAGGGAGTTTGGAGTGTCCAAATGAGGTGTAGTTTTCACCCACACGATCGTGATCCGACAACAGAGGACATGAAGATGGTTTAGATGGGTTATTGGCCTGTTTTGGAGAGGCGTTGGGCTGCAACACAAAGAGGATTTTGCGGTTACCCGGTTAACCGTTGGGGTATCAAACGGACTCCAAATGGCACAAAATTTGACAGGCAGTCTACCGGTGGTGTACCAAGTCCGCTTGGCAAAAATCGGTCCATTCCGAGAATGTTTAGCACCCGCTCACGAAAAGAGGCAAGAAGGGTGCGTCGGGTGCATGAGGGAGTGTCGGATTTCAAAAAGGACAACGGGGAAAATGCTCGGATGCATGACACGAACACGTATGCAAATGCGATGCACGTGATGACATGATACGAAATGCATGACATGAACAAAATGCAAAACGAAAGACAAAAACCCAACCACGAAGGGAAAATCATATCGCATCTCCGGAAAAGGCAAGAGTTAGAGTTACAAATATGGAAAGTTGTATCCGGCGCGTTACAAGGTTACATGCTTCAAATAACATTAATGTTCAGGTTCATAGGCATCAGGATTAATCGAACATGATCATTGCAAAAAGCAACTTAACAACACAGATTATGAGTTAGTGAAAAACATAGCATATGCATGAGCAGAGTTAACATGTTGACATGTTGGAGGCATGAAACAATGATGATACAGTGCAAGAACATAACAAGCAAAAGCATGGCATTAAAGTATAGGTTAAACATGGCAAAACATGATTACTAAGCATCTCCATATAAGCCCTAGATCGATGGCAATCAACAAGATAAGATGCAACATGATATAAGATGATTCTCAGACTTAGAGGAAATCTGGGAATGCAAAATAATAACATTATGATGCTGACTTTAGAGGCACATAACAACAAGCATAGCAACCTTAATAATTATGCAAAAGACATGGACATGTAGTAGACATGATATACATCAACTTAGTGATGTTGTGGCATGGGGACATGTGGCAGAGCGGGTGAGGGAGTCCTGGATTAGGGGGTGTTTGGGTAGCCGGACTATACCTTCAGCCGGACTCTAGGACTATGAAGATACAAGATTGCAGACTTCGTCCCGTGTCCGGATGGGACTTTCCTTGGCGTGGAAGGCAAGCTTGGCGATGCGGATATTCAAGATCTCCTACCGTTGTAACCAACTTTGTGTAACCCTAACCCTCTCGGGTGTCTATATAAACCGGAAGGTTTTAGTCCGTAGGACAACTTCATCATACAACAATCATACCATAGGCTAGCTTCTAGGGTTTAGCCTCCTTGATCTCGTGGTAGATCTACTCTTGTACTACCCATATCATCAATATTAATCAAGTAGGACGTAGGGTTTTACCTCCATCAAGAGGGCCCGAACCTGGGTAAAACATCGTGTTCCTTGTCTCCTATTACCATCCGGCCTAGACACACAGTTCGGGACCCCCTACCCAAGATCCGCCGGTTTTGACACCGACATTGGTGCTTTCATTGAGAGTTCCTCTGTGTCGTCGCTTTTAGGCCCGATGGCTCCTTCGATCATCGACAACGATGCAGTCCAGGGTGAGACTTTTCTCCTCAGACAGATCTTCGTCTTCGGCGGCTTCGCACCGCGGGCCAATTCGCTTGGCCACCTAGAGCAGATCGAAAGCTACGCCCCTGGCCATCAGATCAGGTTTGGAAGCCTAAACTACACGGCTGACATCCGCGGGGACTTGATCTTTGACGGATTCGAGCCACAGCCAAGCGCGCCGCACTGTCTCGATGGGCATGATATAGCTCTGCCGCCGAACAGTGCTTTGGAGGCCGCACACGCATCGGTTCCGACCATAGATTCAGAGCCTACTGCGCCAACCGAGGATCAGCGGTTGGACGCTGCCTCAGGGGCTGCGATCTCAGAGGCGATCGAGCCGGACTCTAGCCCCGCACTCCGCATGGCCCGTGACTCCGAGGAGCCCGATTCCTCTCCGAACTCTGAGCCCCCCGCGCCCCTGCCGATCGAATCCGATTGGGCGCCGATAATGGAGTTCACCGCCGCAGACATCTTTCAGCACTCACCCTTCGGTGACATCCTGAATTCTCTAAAGTCTCTCTCTTTATCAGGAGAGCCCTGGCCGGACTACAGTCATCAAGGTTGGGATACGGATGATGAATAAATTCAAAACCCACCCACTGCCCACTTCGTAGCCACTGTCGATGACTTAACCGACATGCTTGACTTCGACTCCGAAGACATCGACGGCATGGACGACGATGCAGGAGACGAACAAGAACCAGCACCTGTAGGGCGCTGGAAGGCCACCTCGTCATATGACATATATATGGTGGACACTCCAAAGGATGGAGATGGCGATGGAACAGCGGGGGATGATAACTCAAAGAAACAGCCCAAGCGCCGGCGTCAGCGGCGCTGCTCTAAATCCCGCCAAAGCAAAAACGGTGATTCCGGCACGGGAGATAAGACTACTCCGGATAGCACCGAAGAACACCCCCTCCAGCAAGATTCAGCACAGGAGGACAGAGAAGCAGCATAGGAGGACAGAGAAGCCAGCCCTCACGAGAGGGCAGCGGACCAAGAGGTTGAGGACGATAATTATACGCCTCCCTCCGAAGACGAGGCAAGCCTCGACGATGACGAGTTCGTCGTGCCAGAGGATCTCGCCGAACAAGAGCGTTTTAAACGCAGGCTTATGGCCACGGCAAGCATCCTCAAGAAAACGTAGCAACAGCTTAGAGCTGATCAGGATTTGCTCGCTGACAGATGGACTGAAGTCCTTGCGGCCAAAGAGTATGAACTCGATCGCCCCTCCAAGAGTTACCCAAAGCGCAGGTTGCTACCCCGACTAGAGGAGGAAGCACCTACATCACCAGCGCATGATATGGCCGACCGGCCACCTCGTGGCCGCGATAGAGAGGCCTCTTGGCCCTCCACTCAAGCCATGCCCCGACGCCGCGTTAAGCATGCTAAGGCACGGGAAAATGCACCCGACCTGCACGACATACTGGAGGACAAGGCAAGGCAAACAAGATCGATCTACGGATCGCGCAGGCGCCCCACGGCACGTGACGGTGATCGTCACTCCTGATGCAACAAATCCGGCTGGGCCGGACTCAACAGACAAAGCTCCTTCGAGCTGCGTTGTGATATAGCCCAATACACAGGCGCCGCACACCCACTATGCTTCACAGATGAAGTAATGGATCATAAAATCTCTAAGGGCTTCAAACCCGTAAACATCGAATCGTACGATGGCACAACAGATCCTGCGGTATGGATCGAGGATTATCTCCTTCATATCCACATGGCCCGCGGTGATGATCTACACGCCATCAAATACCTCCCACTCAAACTTAAGGGACCGGCCCGGCATTGGCTTAACAGCTTGCCAGCAGACTCAATCGGTTCTTGGGAGGACCTGGAAGCCGCATTCCTTGATAACTTCCAGGGCACTTATGTGCGACCACCGGACGCCGATGACCTAAGCCACATAATTCAGCGGCCAGAGGAATCGGCTAGGCAATTCTGGACATGGTTCCTAACAAAGAAAAACCAGATAGTCGGCTGTCCGGATGCAGAGGCCTTAGCGGCCTTCAAGCATAATATCCGTGACGAGTGGCTTGCCCGGCACCTGGGATAGGAAAAGCCGAAATCTAAGGCAGCCCGCACGACACTCATGACCTGCTTTTGCGCGGGAGAAGACAGCTGGCTAGCTCGCAGCAACAACTTAACCAAGAACCCTGGTAATGCGAATACCAAGGACAAAAGTGATAGGTCGCGTCGGAACAAACAAAAGTGCCGCGTTAACAGCGACATCAACGAGGATACGGAAGTTAATGCCAGATTCCGAGGCTACAAATCCAGTCAATGGAAAAAGCCATTCAAAAGAAATACTCAGGGCCCGTCCAGTTTGGACCGAATACTCGACCGCTTGTGCCAGATACATGGCACCCCCGAAAAGCCAGCTAATCACACCAACAGGGATTGTTGGGTGTTCAAGCAGGCAGGCAAGTTAAGAGCCGAAAACAAAGACAAGAGGCTGCATAGCGACGACGAGGAGGAGCCCAGGCCGCTGAACAACAGTGGACAGAAGGGATTTCCGCCGCAAGTGCGGACGGTGAACATGACCCACATCCCCAAGAGGAAGCGAAAGCGTGAGTTACGGGACGTATATGCGATGGAGCCAGTCTCCCCAAAGTTCAACCCATGGTCCTCCTACCCGATCACCTTTGATCGAAGGGACCACCCCACTAGCATCTGTCACGGCGGCTTCACCGCACTGGTTCTAGACCCAATCATTGATGGATTTCATCTCACAAGAGTCCTCATGGACGGCGGCAGCAGCCTGAACCTGCTTTACCAGGATACAGTGCGAAAAATGGGCATAGATCCCTCAAGGATCAAGCCCACCAAAACGACCTTTAAAGGCATCATACCAGGTGTAGAAGCCAACTGTACAGGCTCAGTCACACTGGAAGTGGTCTTCGGATCTCCGAATAACTTCCGAAGCGAGGAGTTAATCTTCGACATAGTCCCATTCCGTAGTGGCTATCACATACTGCTCGGGCGAACCGCATTCGCAAAATTCAACGTGGTACCGCACTATGCATACCTCAAGCTCAAGATGCCAGGCCCTAGAGGAATAATCACGATCAATGGGAACACTGAACGCTCCATCCGAACGGAGGAGCACACGGCAGCGCTCGCAGCAGAAGTACAAAGCAGCCTCTCTAGGCAGTTCTCCAGTTCGGCCTTCAAAAAGCTGGACACTGTCAAGCACGCCCGGAGTACCCTACAACAAGACCGCCTGGCACGTTCTGAGCTAGCGTAGCAATGCGGCCCCAACCCTAGCCCCCGCGATATAGCGAAACTAGCGCTTCGCGTACATAACTACGCTCTTGAAATACCATGGGCACAGGGGAAGGGGCACTATCACGGCACGCCCGAAAAACAGCTTAAACCGCACCAGGGGCTGCCGGATTCCTTTTTTTCTCTTACTCTCAGGACTCCATACTTTGGACGACCCGTTCGGCAGTTCAACTGCCGCGCAAACGATGCAAGATCCAGGAAAGCAGACAAGCCACGCCGCATTATGGAACTCCCAGGTGGTCTCTATTGCGAGCAGTATACTTGTTTTTTAATACAATTCCGCGGCCTGCCCCTGGCCAGGACATGTTAAATAGTCCAATTTCTTTTGCTTATCGCACTATTTGTATCGTTCCGCTTTCATAGCAGCCTTTCTATAAACAATGCATAGCTTTTTGTCGATTTTTTGCATTATCCTCTTTTTATACATATGTTTATTAATAACATGTCGCATCCGTACACTATGGTACGGCAAAATACGCCAGGGGCTTCAGTACCCATCTATATGGCATGAGAAGTCCGTACACTTTCACAAGTGCGGCACCCCGAACTTATAGCACTATATGCATCGGCTCCGAATCATGATTTGGGTCAATGGTTGGGTTTGCCCGGCTCCTATGTTTTGGTGCCTTACGTTCCGCTATATCAGCTAAGGTAGAACTAGGAGAACTACTGTGATTGTGCCCCAGTTGAGCTGGGCTGAGCACCTCAGTAGAGAAAGCTAAAACCGACTGTCATGATGAAGCGAGAGACTGGTCGCTGTTCGAGAGGTTTTTTGAGTCCTTAAAGACTTATGCCGCTTCGAGCGAGGAACCGGCTTTGTCCGGCCAAGGCGTGGATAGCGCCCCGAACTCGGTCTTCCGAATACTAGGGGCTTCGCCGAAATTTAAAATTATAGAGTTCTATGGCTAAGTGAGAGTGTTCAAGCATTATAGTCCGATTGCCTTGTTCGTTGTGCTGATCGCCTCCCTCGACGGACCCAATTATGGGAAAAAGAGCGATCAGGTTTATCCCGAACACCCCAGCACTAGTGGCATGGGGGCAGAAGCCGACGACTGGCCATCTCTCAATTTTTTGATAAACGGCCGCATAGAAAGTAATATTTTAAATTCAACAAGCATTGCTTAGCGCATATGAACAAGTTTTCAGCGCACAGGATAACACGAGCGAGTTCATTCAAAAATTACATCCTTGGTACATTCATCCGCCATAAGGCGGGCACCAGCCAGAACATCCTTGTAATAGTTCTCGGGCTTGCGATGCTCCTTCCCCGGCGGCGGCCCGTCCCTCACAAGCTTCTCACCGTCCAGCTTACCCCATTGCACCTTTGCACGGGCAAGGGCCCTACGGGCACCTTCGATGCAGACGGAGCGCTTGATGACCTCGAGCCTAGGACAAGCCTCCACCAGCCACCACACCAGTCCGAAGTAGCTCCCAGGCAGAGCCTCTCCAGGCCACAGCCGAACTATGAAGCCCTTCAGGGCCTGTTCGGCAGCCTTGTGGAGCTCGACTAGCTGCTTCAGCTGGTCGCTCAAGGGCACAGGGTGTCCGGCCTCAGCGTACCGAGACCAGAACACCTTCTTCGTCGAGCTGCCTTCCTTGGCTCGGTAGAATGCGGCGGCATCGGATACACTGCGGGGAAGATCTGTGAATGCCCCTGGAGAGCTCCGGACTGCGGCGGCATCGGATACACTTTTATATGTCTGCTTTGCATAGAGAATGCTTACCCGCCGCTATCTTTTTCACCGCATCCAATTCCTGGAGGGCCTTCTGGGCTTCGGCCTTGGCAGATTTGGCAGTTTTAAGGGCCGCAGCAAGCTCGGACGCTCGCGTCTTCGAGTCGAGCTCCAAACTCTCATGTTTTTCCATGAGAGCCTGAAGCTCTTGCTGCACCTCGCCGACCTGCGCCTCAAATTTCTCTCGCTCGGTGTGCTCCGTGGCCGCTTTCTTCTCGGCCTCGGACAGCGCCTGCTTGAGGGTCGCCACCTCAGTTGTGGCCCCTACAATAAGCAGTGTACTCCTGTCATGTTTTGTAATTGCGTCTTCTTATAGGCATTTTTTCTATAAGGTATCTCTTACCTTCTTTCTCCTCGAGCTGTCGTTTGGCAAGGCCGAGCTCTTGCTCGGTCCTCTTGAGGCCCTGCTTCAGGGCACCCACCTCCGCAGTCACTGCGGCGGTGGCCAGCAGCGAAGCCTGCATACGTATATTGACTCCTTTTTAGTTAGACTCCTGCATATTTAATAGATCCTCTATTCGGCTTTTCTTTCTGAACGCCAAACAGAGCATCAGGGGCTACTGTCTATGCGGTAATATTTTTACATATTTTTTACTTACCTCAAAGCCTGTTAGAAGGCTAGCACAAGCTTCAGTCAGTCTGCTTTTGGTGGACCGAACCTTCTGGACAACCGTACTCATGATGGTACGGTGCTCCTCGTCGATGGAGGCGCCCTCAAGCACCTCCAGCAGATTGTCCGGCGCCTCCGGTTGGACGGAGGACGCCGGCTCAATAGACTTTATCCTCTTGGCAGGAGTTCGCCTGCCGTGGTCCGGAACCGTTGATGATTCCGGCGCGGTGTCCGGCTTAAAGCCGAACTTGGAGCCCTGGGGGGTCTTGTCCCCTCTACTCATAGAGTCCGGGAGGTCGCCTCGTGGCTCCTCCTGGACCACCTCCTCCTGCCCCGGAGCTTGTCGCGACGCCACTTCGGCGTCATCCTTAGCATAGGGGGAGGCAGCGGGCGGAACTGAATTCACGTCCGATGAATCCAGGGAGCCGCTCGACGACTCGTCGAGCCCGTCCTTGGGCGGGCTGCATGATTACATTCGACATTAGGGAAAGCTGTGCAACAAAAAGGAATATCATGAGTTACTCTGGTATCCGAACACTTACGATTTCGCCGGATGCTTGGCCCTGTCCGGCCACTCCTCTTCGTCCTCGTCGGCGTTGGGGGCGTAGTCCGGTGGAGGGGTTTTCCTCTTCTTGGACCCTTCGGCCTCCCCTGCAGGGGCGACCTTCCTCTTCTTTCCTCCCCCCGCTGGAGGGGGAGAGGTCTCTTCTTCCTCCTCCTTGTCTTCACGGGAGGAGTGCGTCTCGGACTCGTCGGACGACGAGTCCGACACCACCATATGCCGGGAACTCTTTCGAGTCCCCGTGGCCTTCTTCTCCGGCACCACATAAGGTGCCGGAACCAGCAGCTTCACTAAGAGAGCAGGGGCTAGGTCTTCGGGCAAGGGAGCCGGACAGTTAATCAGTCTGGACTTCGCCCGCCAATCCTGTCAAAGGTGAGGGAGTTTAGATCCTGCATAGAGTCAAACTATGAAGAAAACTTAACATCATGTAAAAGATGAAAATATTTTACCTCGCCAGCAGGACGCTGCGAGCTGAATCCGCGGTCTTCAGAGGCGGATGTGGGAGCCTCGGCGCCTTTGGTTAGCCCCCTCCAGACATCTTCGTACGTCGTGTCGAAGAGCCTGTTCAGAGTTCGGTGCTGCGCCGGGTTGAACTCCCACAAATTGAAGTCCCGTTCTTGACACGGAAGGATCCGGCGGACGAGCATGATCTGGACTACATTGACAAGCTTGAGCTGCTTGTTCACCAGGGAATGGATGCATTCTTGCAGTCCGATCACCTCTTCTTCGTCGCCCCATGACAAGCCCGTCTCCTTCCAGGACGTGAGCCGCGTAGGGGGCCCGGATCGGAATTCAGGGGCTGGGATCCACTTCGGATCGTGTGGCTTGGTGATGTAAAACCACCCTGACTGCCACCCCTTCAAGGTCTCCACAAAGGAGCCCTCGAGCCATAGGACGTTGGCTATTTTGCCCGCCATGGCACCTCCGCACTCCGCCTGGTTGCCGCACACCACCTTTGGCTTGACGTTGAAGGTCTTGAGCTAGAGGCCAAAATGGGGACGGATGCAGAGGAAAGCCTCACACACGACGATAAACGCCAAGATGTTGAGGATGAAGTTCGGGGCCAGATCGTGGAAATCTAGTCCATAGTAGAACATGAGCCCACGGACGAATGGGTGGAGAGGAAAACCCAGTCCGCGGAGGAAGTGGGGAAGAAATACTACCCTCTCATGGGGCCTTGGGGTGGGGAGAAGCTGCCCCTCCTCAGGAAGCCAGTGCGCGATGTCTTTGGACAAGTATCCGGCCTTCCTTAGCCTTTTGACATGGCCCTCCATGACGGAGGAGACCATCCACTTGCCTCCCGCTGCGGACATTGTTGGAGATGGTTGAGGTAGGAAGTGCGGGCTTGGGCGCTGGAGCTTGGGTGCGCAGAAGATGGATAGGCAAAGGAGGAAGAAGGCGTAGGTAAAAAGGTGGATCCTTATCCCCTTATATGGGCGGATGCGACTATGCGTCCCCACCAGCCTAGTAAAACTCGCTTTCCTCTCAAGCACCGTGATAAATGGCGCGGTTGGGTTACCCACGTCCGTATTGATGAGAATCCCGTAAATGGAGGACACGATCTCTGCTTTGACAAGACATGCCAAGGAAACCGCCTCGCAAAAGACGCTGAGGTGGAAAAGTGAAAACGATTCGAATAAAGGCTTGGCCGTAGTGTGATGTCACGCTGCGGAATACGTCAGTAGATTCGATTTGTGTTAATATTATTCTCTCTATGGCAATACGTGGAAACTTATTTTGCAGAGACGGACACTACTCTTGGTGTTTACAAACTTTTATGAAGAATTTGGAGGAGGAACCCGCCTTGCAATGCCGAAGACAATCTACGCGCCGGACTCGTCGTCATTGTAGCCTGGTTCAGGGGCTACTTAGGGAGTCCTGGATTAGGGGGTGTTCGGGTAGCCGGACTATACCTTCAACCGGACTCCAGGACTATGAAGATACAAGATTGCAGACTTCGTCCTGTGTCCGGATGGGACTTTCCTTGGCGTGGAAGGCAAGCTTGGCGATGCGGATATTCAAGATCTCCTACCATTGTAACCGACTTTGTGTAACCCTAACCCTCTCCGGTGTCTATATAAACTGGAAGGTTTTAGTCCGTAGGACAACTTCATCATACAACAATCATACCATAGGCTAGCTTCTAGGGTTTAGCCTCCTTGATCTCGTGGTAGATCTACTCTTGTACTACCCATATCATCAATATTAATCAAGCAGGACGTAGGGTTTTACCTCCATCAAGAGGGCCCGAACCTGGGTAAAACATCGTGTTCCTTGCCTCCTGTTACCATCCGGCCTAAACGCACAGTTCCGGACCCCCTACCCGAGATCCGCCGGTTTTGACACCGACAGCGGGAGTGGGCGAGGAGTGGCGGCTGGACATGTTCGGCACCGGGCACACATGTCCGGCGGCAGAAGAAGAGAGGGACTAGGGTTTGGACTGTGATTTTGGATGGGGAGGACCTATTTATAGGTAGAGGGAGCTAGGAGAGGCCAAATGAGGTGCGGTTTTCGCCCACATGATCGTGATCCAACGACGAAGAGCATGGAGGGGTTTAGATGGGCTAGTGGGATGTTTTGAAGGGGTGCTGGGCTGCAAAGAGAAGGAGGGGTTTCGGTTAACGCGGTTAACCGTTGGGGCATCAAACAACCTCCAAATAGAACGAAATTTGACAGGCGGTCTACCAGTGATATACCAAGACCACTCGACAAATCTCGGCCCATTCCGAGAACGTTTTTCTCCCGCTCACGAAACTAGAACTGGAAGGTGCAACGGGTGCATGTGAGAGTGTCGGATGTCGAAATAGAGAACGGAGAAAATGACCGGATGCAAGAGACGAACATGAATGCAAATGATATGCACATGATGACATGGCAAAGTGAAACACGCAAGCAAATTACATGGCAAAGACGGCGAATAATGGGAAGACACCTGGCGCATCAGGCTCGGGGCGTTACACAAGAGCTCGAGCTTGGGGATGCCAAAGGCATCCCTAATTAATATTTCAAGAAGTCCCAAGAAGCTAAGCTTGGGGATGCCCCGGTTGGCATCCCACCTTTCTTCTTCACCAATGATCGATCAGTTTGGTTGAACCTAAATTTTTGCTTCTTCACATGATATGTGCTATTCTAGAAATTTTCATCTTATTTTGTTTTGCTTGCTGTTTGAATAAAATATCAAGATCTGAAATTCTTGAATGAGATAGAGCCTTCATGTAGCTACTTAACTATTTGACTACGCATTGAACCTCACTCGTATCTTTTTGGAGTAGTTTTGGTGTTGCTCTAGTGCTTCACTTATATCTTTTTGAAGCATGACGGTGGTTTTATTTTGAAGAAATTGTTGAATTCTCATGCTTCACTTATATTATTTTGAGAGTCTTTCTAAACAGCATGGTAATTTGCTTTGGTTACGAATTTAGTCCTAATATGATGGGCATCCAAGAAGGATATAATAAAAATTTCATATAAAGTGCATTGAATGCTATGAGAAGTTTGATTCCTTATGATTGTTTTGAGATATAAAGATGGTAATATTAGAGTCATGCTAGTGAGTAATTGTGGGTTGATAGAAATACTTGTGTTAAATTTGTGATTCCCGTAGCATGCATGAATGGTGAACCGTTATGTGATGAAGTCGGAGCATGATTTATTTTTTGATTGTCATCCTTAGTGTGGAGGTCGAGAGCACGCGATGTTTAACTCCTACCAACCTCTCCCCTAGGAGCATGCGTGTAGTACTTTGTTTCGATAGATAATTTTTTTGCAATAAGTATGTGAGTTCTTGATGACTAATGTTGAGTCCATGGATTATATGCACTCTCACCCTTCCACCATTGCTAGCCTCTCTAGTACCGTGCAACTTTTGACGGTGCATTAAACCCACTATTTACCCTTCCTCAAAACAACCACCATACCTACCTATTATGGCATTTCCATAGCCATTCCGAGATATATTGCCATACAACTTCCACCGTTCCATTTATTATGACACATACCATCATTGTCATATTGCTTTGCATGATCATGTAGTTGACATCGTATTTGTGGCAAAGCCAACGTTCATATTTTTATACATGTCACTCTTGATCATTGCACATCCCGATACACCGCTGGAGGCATTCATATAGAGTCATATTTTGTTCTAGTATCGAGTTGTAATTCTTGAGTTGTAAAGTACATAAAAGTGTGATGATCATCATTATTAGATCATTGTCCCATGTGAGGAAAGGATGATGCAGACTATGATTCCCCCACAAGTCGGGATGAGACTCCGGACGAGAAATAAAAAAAGAGAGAGAAAAAGAAAAAAAAGAAAAAAGAGGCCAAAGAGCCCCAAATAAAAAGTAAGAGAAAAAGAGATAAGGGACACTATTACTATATTTTACCACACTTGTGCTTCAAAGTAGCACCATGATCTTCATGATAGAGAATCTCCTATGTTGTCACTTTCATATACTAGTGGGAATTTTTCATTATAGAACTTTGCTTGTATATTCCAATGATGAGCTTCCTCAAATTGCCCTAGGTCTTCATGAGCAAGCAAATTGGATGCACACCCACTTAATTAGTTTCTTTTTGAGCTTTCATACAGTAGAAAGAACGGAGTCCAAACGAGCTCAAAATTTACGGTGATTTTTGATGGACCAGAAAAAGCCCACGGAGCATCGGAGTTTGGCCCCTGTCTTGCCGCTGCCTCGTGGACCCCCCCCCCGACGTGAAACCGACGCCAAAAATTCCTATAAATCATGAAACCCCTAGAAAGAAACCTAGATCAAGAGTTCCGCCTTCGCAAGCTTCTGTAGACATGAAAAACCAGTCAGGAGCCTGTTCTGGCACCCTGCCGGAGGGGGAAACCATCACCGGTGGCCATCTTCATCATCCCCGCTGTCTCCATGACGAGGAGGGAGTAGTTCACCCTCGGGGCTGAGGGTATGTACCAATAGCTATGTGTTTGATCTCTCTCTCTCTCTCTCTCTCGCTCTCGTGTTCTTGATATGGCACGGTCTTGATGTACCATGAGCTTTGTTACCATAGGTGAGTCATATGGTGTTTCTCCCCCTCTACCTTCTTGTGATGAATTGAGTTTTAGCTTTGCGGTTTCACTATTATCGGATTGAATACTATTATGGATTTAAGAACACTCGATGTATGTCTTGCATGGGAAACACGTGGTGACAATGGGGTGTTCTATTGATTCACTTGATGTATGTTTTGGCACTCAACTCGCAGATTCTCGAGGTGACATTGGCGTAATCTATGCATAGGGATTGATGCACATTTTTGTCCTTGTTTCTCCGCTAGAAATCTTGGGTCACTCTTTGTAGATATTTGTGTTGGATTGAATATTATGAATTTGAAGTTATTTGATGCACTACAAAAAAAAAGACACATCCATGACATTTTGGGCCGAGCGATTTTTTCTATCATGCTTATGACACTTCTATGACGATAATTGTGACAAAACCCAGTATCATCATAGATGTGGTGGGCTCCTACTCCTATGAAAAAATCATGACAAAGAATGGGATTTTCGTCCTGGGCGGGCCGGAGACGCAGCTGCATGACATTCTTTGGGCCGTCGATGGTAGAAAAAACCGTGGTAGAAGCGAGGGCGAGAAAAATATCGGGGAGTTCCCGGTTACGGTGGGTGGTCGGGGGCCGAGCGATGCATGTTTCTCTCGTACACGTATGCGCGTGGGTGCGAGGCGTTGGGCTCTTACTGAACCCGAGCAAGGAGTTCGCCTACTGACCCCAAGAGATTGCACTACAGGCTACGCGTTACTGAACCCGAGCGATTGATCGATAGCTGTTAACTGAACCCGATTGAGAGATTCCCTCACCACACTGCTGGTAACTGAAGCCGGTTGATGCTGCCTCTGGATGAACAATGAGTGTTGTTGGGGGGTGGATGAATAGTTCTCGATGGGGGTTGGATGAACAGGAGCCCGTGGTAGTAGAGGTTGTTGCCGCTGGATGAACAGGACCCCATCGAGCCGGTTAGGGGTGGATGAACAGGACCCCTTGGAGGGCTGGATGAACATGACCCTGTGGAGGGCTGAATGAACAGGACCCCGTGGATAGCTGGTTGAACATGACCCCATGGAGAGGGTTGGTTGAACAGTAGCCGGTGGAGGAGCGGTGGACGCTGGATGAACAGGAGCCCGTGGATGAACAGTCACAGGTGGAGGCTGGAGGAGGTCGACGGTGGATGAACAGTAGCCCGTGGAGTCTGGAGGAGGTCGACGGTGGAGGTCAATAGTATCCCGTGGATTTCCGTTTTGCGATACACCACACCCCTCTCGATGAACAGGACCACCATTTCGACCGTAGCGCTCCAACACAAGTCTGTTTCCTCTGTTTTGCGGTAGGCCATGCCCCTCCCCATCAACAGGACCCCGTTTCGACCATAGGAGATCCAAGAGAAGTCTGTTTCCTCCGTTTTGCAGTACGCTAGACCCCTCCTGATGAACATGATCCCGTTTCGACCATGGTCGGTCGAACACAAGGCCGTTTCCTCTGTTCTGCGGTACGCTAGGCCTCATTTCGATCGGTTGTTCCGTCCAAGCCCGTTGGCTCCCGATGAACATGATGTATTCCGTTGCCTCCCGATGAACACGACGCATTCCGTTGCCTCCCCATGAAGACGACGACGTACGTAGTTTCTCCGTTCCGACCCAGCCATGTACACGAGCCCTGGCCGTACGTATGCGCGAGTAGGTGTTCGAGACCCCGCCTGTCTGTACATACGTGGCCGTATTTATTTTCTTGCACCCTGGCTGTACGTACGTGTACATGCTACGTGTGCGCCTCTACTACGACACGTGCGCGCCTCTACTACGACATGTGACCTTCCTTACACAGCCACGGTTCATCGCTGTAGCCTGTAGACAGGCCATTCGACCAGTATGTACGTACATATTCGCGACCAGAATGACAACGCTACGTACGCTTCGACCAAATGGGTCCCGACTATCAAGCACTTCCTTGAGTGCGAAGATGTAGCTGGTGGGTCCCAGCAGTCCGGGGGAAACATTTTTTTCGCGAAATACGGTGGCCCGTCCGGTGGGTCCCTGTTGTCAGATGGAGGAATAATTATTTTACACGTAATAAGGAGGCACTTCCTTGCTGCTACCGTGGACCCAGCTGTTAGCCTCTCCACATACAATACTCTTCCGATGGAAGTCATTCCTTTACCACGTTGACCACGTTGCGCCGAGAGAACTAGGGTGGTGGACGACGGTGAGGCCTAGGAAGGGGACGACGTGGAGCCGGGGAAGACGCGGCAGTGGAAGCCCACGCGGAGAGGAGTATGAGGGTTCACTGGTTCAGCTGCGGTGTGAGGCTGCCGACGCCACAAAATAGTCTGGGCGGTGAGGCCTCCATGGCATCACAGTCGGCCACGGGAGGCAGGAGCATGAGGCATGACCGGCGCTGGTTTGGGCAACTGGAGCAAGAAGACCAGAGGTTGAAGAAGCACTAGGCCGTTGGATGGATATCGTACGGTCACTGGAGCTAGAATCGTTCAGATTGACTTAGTTGACAAAGCCCTCCGTCCCCTTCATCTTAGTAGGCCCACAAGTCAGCCTCCCACTATGGTGGGTCCCAGCTAGCAGGGGGAGTATTCAGTTTTTTGTGCGTAATAAGAAGGCACTTCGTTGCATGCGAAGATATAGCTCGTGGATCCGACCTGTTAGTGGGGGGAACATTTTTTTCGTGAAATACAGAGGCCCTTATGGTGGGTCCCAGCTATCAGGTGGAGGAATCATTATTTTGCATGTAATAAGGAGGCACTTCCTTGCGTGCGGCCGTGGACCTAGCTGTCAGCCTCTCCATGTACAGTCCACTTCCGATGGATGTCGTTCATTGACCATGTTGACCACACCGCGCCGAGAGCACCAGGGCAGTGGACGACCGCGAGGCCTAGGAAGGGAACAACATAGAGCCAGGGAAGAATCAGTTGTTTCCCACGCGGAGTGGAGTACGAGGGTTTACTGGTTCGTTTGCCGTCGCCGGAGAATAACAGCAGGTGTGAGTGAGTAGAGGGATGGCTAGGCCAGCAATGGGAGTACGATGGGGCGGTGAGGCCTGCGCGGCAGCACAGCCGGCCGCGGGAGGAGGGAACAGGCAGTCTCGCCAGTGCTTGTTTGAGTGGCTGGAGCAGGAAGAGCAAATATTGAAGAAGCACGACGGCCGTTGGATGGACATACCAGAGTACCAGAGAACAAGATTTTCAAAGGACCAACATGCATATCAAGAGGACCAAGATCGAGCCAGAGGAGTAAGATGTCACCAGGAGAAAATCCTCCCTTGCCGGGCAGGCGAACTCTGCGAGGGCGGGGTCAACCTCGAAAGAGAACATCCAAGACGACCTAGCAAGGCCTGCCGGGACTCGCGGAGGCAAAACCACCTCACTCAACTACTCCGCTACGACCCACGCCGTCAATTGATGCGGTGTCAAGCCGCAAAGTGACTAAGTGGCAGCCATTCGCCACATGGTGGCCTCTTTCTACAGGGGAGGCCTACAAGCAACACCCGTCCTGCGACGTGTCAAGCAAGCAGGTGTGAAGCTGGCAAGATATGCCTGGCAAGAGACGATGTGACATCGAGCGGTGCATTTAATGCACCCTGTCAGCCTGCAGGGTTAGGTATGATAGCACGGTTTGCTATCTTATCAGTGCATAATGACTACTTTGCCATTGTGGTGAACCCTTAACCTATAAAAGGAGGCCCATGAAAACTGTAGAAAGGGTTAGAAGGTTGAATCCCCACGCATTCCTACGTGTGTAGCGATTGCCGCTCCTAGGCAACCCTGCGGGGCAAGTGTACTACACTCTACCATCATTCTTCCACCATCAATCCACCAAAACAGGAGTAGGGTTTTACGCCTCACGGCAGCCAGAACCTAGGTAAAATCGCTCGTGTGATCTCTACCATGCTGCCCCACGCTCTTTTGATCTTTGTGCAACGTGACATCCCCTCTGCCGAACCAGCAAGGGACCCTTGTTCCCATAGGTGGTCATGGTTTCCCACGACAAAAGGATAGTTAGATACTGAATTCATACACCAAACTTTGGCATTTGGTATCCTAAGAGGGCATCTTTTGATCTTGTTGACTACTCCGATTTGGACTATGCCGATGACAAGGTTGATAGAAAGTCCACTTCGGGTACTTGTCATTTTCTTGGTAGATCCCTTGTATCTTTGTCCTCCAACTTGTAAAACTCAGTATCCTTATCCACTGCCAAAGCGGAATGCATTGCCACCGGATCATGTTGTGCTCAATTACTTTGGATGACCCAAAGCCTTAAGGATTATGGGATACATGTGAAACATGTTCCGTTGCTTTCTGATAATGAAAGTGCAATTAAGATTGCTCACAATCCCGTGCAACATTCTCGAACTAAGCATATTGAAGTTCATCATCATTTCATCTGAGATCATGTTGCTAAAGGAGATATCAATCTTAAACATGTTCGTACCAGTAAGCAATTGGTGGATATATTCACTAAACCACTTGATAAGAAAGTATTTTGTCGTTTGAGAGGTGAATTGAATGTCATTGATGCCTCAAACTTGGAGTAGGAACTCCATTTGGATACATGCAAGGGCTGAGCCTTTTATGACTAATCCTTGATATTTCTCTTATGATGATGATCATATGTCTTGGATCCATACTTGTACCCTTGCATGTTATCTAACCCTTGTAGGTACTTGGATGAACCCAAATCTATGGGATTGCAAGTCACTCACATTTTGAGCAACCTCTACATCACCCAAGTTCCTACGATATGGTTGTTGACCACAAGGAAACATGAACTCACTCAACATATCCTTTGACAATTTCCATATATCAAGTTTCAATTGGTATCAAACTTTCATGATTATCAATTTGGAGACACAAGTGCTCCTCCTTGCAAAGACTAACCTATGTAGGAATATGAACTCAAACTACTAGCGGTGCTCCCAACTCTTGATGGACAACATCAACCTTGAGCACCCAACACAACTTCGACTACGTGATCAAGATCAACACCACAACCCCAAGGTATGTCATTCCACCTTAGAGAAGCTTTTCTCCAAGACATGAGCTAAAGCAACTCAACAAGGTGTGAATACATCAAAATGCTTAATGAAAAAGGGTAACCCCAATTTGAGCTTATAAGATGAGTATGACCTACGATCAAGTGCAATCACTTGACTCCTCAGTCAATATACTCTAAGATAGGTCACTTTGTCGCCGACCCTCTCTAGATGAAGTTCTCTAGTACTCATTTTCTCAGTTGACTTATTTTTCATTTCAAATGATTTTCTAGTCTTTATATCTCCCTCTAACACAAAAAACTTCATCTAGATCTCTTTTCTTATCTCTGTTTTTCCCTATATATTCTGAGTTTCATTCCTTGTAAATATTTCAGTAAATTTTTTGCAAATCCTTGTGAGACTTCATTTGCCAAGTGAGCTGAGTTGACAAGATCTTTACTATTTGTTGAACTCAGTCCCTCTGATCCAAACCTATCGGCTCGACTGAAATACAAGGTCACCTTGTGAATAGTTCATTGATACAAACAACATGGACTAACTCGGTCACACCGATAAGTACCCTCTATGACTCTCTCATCTCGACATCACCAACGGAAAACTAATCGGTGTCACCGATTTCAACTCTGAGAAAATGTTTTGCCATTTCTTACTGCCTATTTTCTTCAGCTCCACTGAATGATTCTTCGCTCTCTAAGCATCATGGAATATCTACTACTTTGTAGTGTCTCTCAAGGACCACACCTACTTGACTCATGATCCATAAGTGCCCTTCTTGGAAATTGATGTCAAAGGGGGAGAAAGAGCACATCAACGCTTATCATATGAGCGCATCTAAGATCTTCTACAAATGCTTGTTAACAACGAGGAGATAAGTGCCATGTCTTTAAGAGGGGAAAGACATGTCAATATATCTGATCTTAGCTATAGCTAAAATTCTTGTCTTGTTTCTCTGATTTTGGTTAATATTGCCCTATATTGCTCTAATTTTATCTCACCCTAACTTCTCCCATTATCCAATATTAGATTCAGGGGGAGAAAGAGTATATACCAAAGGGGATAAAAAATCTTTGGAATTCATTGCACATCTTTACTCTTTGGGGACATGTCTATATCTAAATGAAGTACTCAGTACTCACCGATTACATGTAATCCCAGTCTTGGTATTCTTGTGATTCCCTGAAATGCTTTATTGGGAGTGTTCTTGAAGTTATCTAGCCCTATTTTCTCAAGTCCACTCTTTCCAAAGTCAGCTTAAGACCATAAGGTAAGTATATGCATCACACTCATGTGCATGATGATCTCTTACTGTTGTACATATTGTTTCCAAGAGGGATTCATAAACATGGAGGTAGATTACTAAATCATAACTTCATATAGCCATGATACATGTAACTCTCTGCTTGCTCTGTCATAATTATGCATTCACATGTTAGCATATCCTATCTTCAAATGATTGCATACATGTAGGGGGAGCTTATGCATGTTACATGTATTTCCAAAGCTTTACTTGTTAATCTTCATACTTTTCACCTAAAGCTTTGATGTATGTTGTCATCAATTACCAAAAAAGGGGGCTTGAAAGCACAAGTGCTCCCTGGGTGATTTTGGTAATTAATGTCAACATATCTCTTGTTGGTCTAATGCTTTTATCTAGTACATTTCACACAAGTTCAAAAATGGCGTGAAAAGGACAAGAGGATGTGGAACCCTTTCAAAATGGTAAGGACACATATTGGCAAAAGCTCAAGACTCTTCATTTCTATTTTAGTGATCCATGATCACATCGAGTCCATGGGAAAGCCAATACTATTAAAAGAGGATGAGGTGTTGCTTAATGGCTTGCTTGCTCAAATGCTTAGTAATATTGCTCCAAATACCTCAAATATGTCAAAATACCAAACTCCAACTCGGCTCCATCGATTCATTACATCCGGAGCCACCGATTTAATATGACATAGCCACTGCTAGAAGCACTAACAGTTCGGTCACACTTATAGGGATCTTGTTCTCACCGAGATGGCCTTGCTAATGCTCTGTGGCTTGTTGCATTTATTTCGGTCTCACCGAGTTATGCAATCAGTCTCACCGAGTTGGCTTGACATTTTCTCTGTTGCCTTATTGCTTCACTTCGGTCTCACCGAGTTGATGCAATCGGTGCCACCGAATTGATGTTTTCCCTAAGCCCTAGCACATCAGTCCCACTGAGTTGTTCTAGTCGGTCCCACCGGGATTCCTAATGTTCACATTTTGAACTAAATCGGTCTCACCGAGTTTTTCTATTCGGTCTCACCGAGTTGGGTCAAATTTGTGTAACGGTTGGATTTTGTGTGGAGGACATATATACCCATCCACCCCCTTCTCCATATGTCAGAGAGCCATCAGAATGTGCCTACACTTCCAGCATACATTTTCTGAGAGAGAACCACCTACTCATGTGTTGAGATCAATATATTCTAATCCTACCACAAGATTCTTGATTTCTAGCCTTCCCCGAGTTGCTTTCCACTCAAATCATCTTTCCACCATATCCAAATCTGTGAGAGAGAGTTGAGTGTTGGGGGGACTATCATTTGAAGCACAAGAGCAAGGAGTTCATCATGAACACACCATCTATTACCTTTTGGAGAGTGGTTTCTCCTATATTGGTTAGGTGTCGCTTGGGATTCTCTGTCAAGATTGTGGAGTTGAACCAAGAAGTTTGTAAGGGAAAGGAGATCTCCTACTTCGTGAAGATCTATCCGAGTGAGGCAAGTCCTTCGTGGACGATGGCAGTGGTGGGATAGACAAGGTTGCTTCTTCATGGACCCTTTGTGGGTGGATCCCTCCATGGACTCGCACAACCGTTACTCTTCGTGGGTTCAAGTCTCCATCAATGTGGACATACGATAGCACCACCTATCGGAACCACGCCAAAAATGTTCATGTCTTCATTGCGTTTGCATACTCCAATCCCATCCCTTTACTTTCTTGCAATTAGAATGCTTTACTCTTTTCAGTGCATATACTCTTGGCATGCTTGCTTGAAATGTATTGTGAATGCTTAAACTTGTGCTAAAACTCCACCTTTACTTGAAGAACTTAAAAATTACCACTTTTACTTGTTGAGGGTCTAATCACCCCCTCTAGACCCCTCTTCTCGATCCTTTCACCGGGACCCCTCTACAGCCACCCGTTCGCCCTCCTCGGGCCACCATAGTGTGTCCTTGCCACTCACCGTGCTCCTCCTCGTCCACCTAGCACCCCCTGGAGCTCCCCAACGCTAGCATCCTGCACGGCGGGAGTGGACAGGGCAAGTCTGGTCGGTATAGTGCGCCCGCATGAGCGACTTGTCCCACCTCGTGCCCTGTAGCCTTGGCCATGTGCAGCCACTATTCTTGGCATCGTCCTCTATCGCTACGCATCAAGCCCGAGCTCCTCACCCCTCTCTTATCTTCTGCAGATCATCTCATGCGGAGCCCGAGCTGGACCACCTCACCGCCTATAAATAGACCACTTCCCGAGCCTTTCTGATCATCCCAACATAGTCATCTGGACTCAAATAAACCCTCTAGCTAGTGTAGCAAGGCCGGGAGAGCCTCCTGCCGCCAAACCTTGCCGGAGTTGGTCGCGGATCCCCCACGGTCGTCGTATTGCTCCGATTCTCTCCGTCTTCACCCACTCCCTCCAGCGTGTTCCTGCTGCTCTCCTGATCACAACGGTGTTGCTGGTTCACGGGATTAACGCCGGAATTGACAACTCCAACGAGCTCCGCCACCCGCCATCTCTAGAGAAGACCATTCCGACACTGTCCGTCCACCCCCACCCTCGCTTCGGGTATGTCCGAGCTCGTCTAGATGGGCTGGACCAGTTCCCATCCTCTCTGTTGGTCGTCGTGGATTCCTCGTCAGAGAACCACCGACAACAGTGCCACCCCTTGCTAACTCTTGAGCATGCGTTGATTTTCCCTTGAAGAGGAAAGGGTGATGCAGCAAAGTAGCGTAAGTATTTCCCTTAGTTTCGAGAACCAAGGTATCAATCCAGTAGGAGACCACGCGCAAGTCCCTTGTACATGCACAAACAAATAAGAACCTTGCAACCAACGCGATAAAGGGGTTGTCAATCCCTTCATGGCCACTTGCAAAAGTGAGATCTGATAAAGATAATAAGATAAATATTTTTGGAATTTTTGTTGTATAGATTGGAAAATAAAGATTGCAAAATAAAAGACGGCAAAAGTAGATAGGAAAAATAATATGATGGAAGATAGACCCCGGGGCCATAGGTTTCAGTGTTTCACTAGTGGCTTCTCTCAAGATAGCAAATTCTACGATGGGTGAACAAATTACTGTCGAGCAATTGATAGAAAAACGCATAGTTATGAGAATATCTAGGCATGGTCATGTATATAGGCATCACGTCCGCGACAAGTAGACCGAAACGGTTTTGCATCTACTACTATTACTCCACACATCGACTGCTATCCAGCATGCATCTAGAGTATTAAGTTCATAAGAACAGAGTAACGCATTAGGCAAGATGACATGATGTAGAGGGATAAACTCAAGCAATATGATATAAACCCCATCTTTTTATCCTCGATGGCAACAATACAATAGGTATGATAGCACTATTTTCTATCTTATCAGTGCATAATGACTACTTTGCCATTGTGGTGACCTCTTAACCTATAAAAGGAGGCCCATGACAACCGTCGAAAGGGTTAGAAGGTTGAATCCCCACGCATTCATACGCGCGTAGCCACTGCCGCCCCTAGGCAACCCTACCAGGCATGTGTACTACGATCCACCATCATTCTTCCACCATCAATCTAGCAAAGCAGAAGTAGGGTTTTACGCCTCACGGTGGCCCGAACCTGGGTAAAATAACCCATGTGATCTCAGCCGTGCTACCCCACACTCTTCTGCTCTTTGTGCAACATGAAAAACCCCCTGCCGAACCAGCAAGGGACCCTTAGTCCCATAGGTGGCCATGGTTTCCCACAACATCTTTGGCGCTCCAGGTAGGGGGATCACTTGAGTGAACCTGAAAGAGTGTGCATCACATCATCTTCATCTTCAACGACGCCATTAACCATGGCGCCCAAGAAGAAGTCCGATGCTTCAGCTCATCCATCCACCTCAAAGTCTCTACCGCCCATGGCTGCCAATGCTGTGGGAGATATGGAGGCGCGCAAGGATGCGGACGCTGCTAGGGACGTGGTCGGAGCAAGCGGCACAGTCACCACTTCCCCCACAGCCGGAGCAGGAGCAGGAGACACTGGAGGAGAGCAGCATCAACAACACCCTGACGGCCATGGTCCATGAGGTACGGTTGAAGGGGTTACTTCTTCTATCCCCCTTCCTCTTGCTGACGGGCACAGTCGCAGCAATGGCGCTCAGTCCGGGGCGAATCGTCGCCCTCTAGCCGCCCCTGGCACGGGAGCGGCCGTAGCGCGCACACCTCCCCGGGGCGGGTCGACCGAGTCGCTGTGCCTGACGAAGCCACTGGCCCTCACACGCCATCGCCACGCCGCCATGCCATCCAGGTGGCCGACCCGCAACAATGGGGGCGTGGTATTGTCGCAGCTGGCATCGTCAGGAGCCGACCAACGGTACGGTCCACGTCATCATCACCCATGCCAAGTACTGTTACGGAGGCCATGGCGCGGGCTCAGCTGCTGCTAAGGTTCCCGCCGACGCCCGAGCAGATGGATGAATGGTGTGCCACCATCTAGAGTTCGCTTGGTTTCACCGAAGCCGGGGGCTCGTGTTACTGGTCATACAGAAGGGGCCACCCCCACGGTGCAGTCCCCGCCATGGAAGCCAGTGCAAGCGTAGCAGAACCAAGAACCTAACGATGTATCAATGACCTCTTATGACCCTTGAATGCGTCCAGGCCGATGGTGAGCCTCGGAGGACAGGCGGGGGGGGGGGGGGGGGGGGGAGGAGCCCCGTGCATCGATGTTGAGCGACGCAGCAACGACCAGCACCAGACCAACGGGTGCGATGGCCCCGATGTCAATGAGCTTGTGCCCGATATTTGTGGTGCCTACCTTTCAGGTTGGGGGCCCTGCCTTTACTCGTGAGTTGCGGCAAGTCCGTTGGCCGTCCGTTCGCACGTTCAAGCCAGAGATACCTGAGAAGTACGATGGGAGGTTGAACCCGACAGAGTTTCTGAGCATCTACACCATTGCTGTTCAGGCTGCCGGGGGAAGAGATGAGAAGGTGTTTTCCAACTTATTCCCTTTGGCTCTCAAGTCCAATGTGAGGTATTGGCTAATGCACCTGCCGGGGAACTCCATTTCGCCGGGGGCTGACCTGTGCCATGAGTTCATTGGCGCCTTCACCGGTGGCCATCAACACCTAGGGAGGCCCAGTGACTTGCAGCTTATCCAATAGAAAGAAGGTGAGACCCTCCAGAAGTATTTGCAGAGATTCAGCAAGGTCCATCGAAACATCCCAAATATCCATCCAACAACTGTTATAGCTGCCTTTCAATCCATATGAACGTGCGGTTGCCTAAGACTATGAAGGAGCTTTACACCTTGGTGGATAAGCGCGCTTGGATGGAGGAGGGAAGAAAGCTATCCCGGAAAGGAGGATTGCGTAAACATCGATTCAGAGGATGATGACAAATCCACCAGTCAGAAAAAGAGCAAGAAGCGCAGTAAGAAACGCAAGGATAAGGCAGTGATGTCTGTTGAAGGATCGGGTATGCCTTGTACCGGCAAGAAGGCTAAAGACGAAGTCCCCGACAAGGAAGCTGTAGTGTGCGCAGACTGCCGGGAGGCTGCGGCTACCGAGAAGGCTGGGAAGGGCAATGGGCCGTACTACAAGATTCATTGGACCAAGGGCCACGACCTTCAAGAGTGTTATCAGGTTGAGCAGCTCGTTAAGAAGCAGAGGGCAGAATATGAGAAGTGTGACAAGGAAAAGGGTCAGAATGTCGCTGGCGATAAGGGCCAAGGCGGTGAAGCAAATCACCCTGACAAACCCATCCGAAACCAAGGAAAACCCGCCAGAGGTCGAGAGAAGAAAGCCTGTGATGATGAGAGTGATGGATGGGATGAAGAGGAAACCAGTTAGCAGGAGTTTCAGAAGGCTACTAGCGTCCTATGCATTGACGGGGGTGCATCTTGATGACCCACAAGTGTAGGGGATCTATCGTAGCCTTTTCGATAAGTAAGAGTGTCGAACCCAACGAGGAGCAGAAGGAAATGATAATGGGTTTTCAGCAAGGTATTCTCTACAAGCACTGAAATTATCGGTAACAGATAGTTTTGTGACAAGATAAATTGTAACGAGCAACAAGTAATAAAAGAAAATAAGGTGCAGCAAGATGGCCCAATCCTTTTTGTAGCAAAGGACAAGCCTGGACAAACTCTTATATGAAGGAAAGAGCTCCCGAGGACACATGGGAATTATCGTCAAGCTAGTTTTCATCACATTCATATGATTCGCGTTCGGTACTTTGATAATTTGATATGTGGGTGGACCAATGCTTGGGTACTGTCCTTACTTGGACAAGTATCCCACATACGATTAAACACCATTGCCAGCATCCGCAACTACAACAGAAGTATTAAGTAAACCTAACCATAGCATGAAACATATGGATCCAAATCAGCCCCTTACGAAGCAATGCATAAACTAGGGTTTAAGCTTTTGTCACTCTAGCAACCCATCATCTACTTATTAATTCCCAATGCCTCCCTCTAGGCCCAAAACATGGTGAAGTGTCATGTAGTCGACGTTCACATGACACCACTAGAGGGATGACAACATACATCTCATCAAAATATCGAACGAATACCAAATTCACATGAATACTAATAGCAACACTTCTCCCATGTCCTCGGGAACAAACGTAACTACTCACAAAGCATATTCATGTTCATAATCAGAGGGGTATTAATATGCATAATGGATCTGAACATATGATCTTCCACCAAGTAAACCAAATAGCATCAACTACAAGGAGTAATCAACACTACTAGCAACCCACAGGTACCAATCTGAGGTTTGGATACAAAGATTGGATACAAGATATGAACTAGGGTTTGAGATGAGATGGTGCTGGTGAAGATGTTGATGGAGATTAACCCCCTCCCGATGAGAGGATCGTTGGTGATGACGATGGCGATGATTTCTCCCTCCGGGAGGGAAGTTTCCCCGGCAGAACAGCTCCGCCGGAGCCCTAGATTGGTTCCGCCAAGGTTCCGCCTATTGGCGGCGGAGTTTCATCCCGTAAGCTTGCTTATGATGTTTCCTCGAACGTAAGACCTCATATAGCAGAAGATGGGCATCGGAGGGCCACCAGGGGCCCACGAGGCAGGGGCGCGCCCAGGGGGGCAGGGCGCGCCCCCACCCTCGTGGCTGGTGGGTGGCCCCCCTCTGGTACTTCTTGTAGCCAATAATTTTTATATATTATGAAAAGTGCTCCCGTGGAGTTTCAGGACTTTTGGAGATGTGCATAATAGGTCTCTAATATTTGCTCCTTTTGCAGCCCAGAATTCTAGCTGTCGGCATTCCCCCTCTTCATGTAAACCTTGTAAAATAAGATAGAATAGGCATAAGCATTGTGAGATAATGTGTAATAACAACCCATAATGCAATAAATATCGATATCAAAGCCTGATGCAAAATGGACGTATCAACTCCCCAAAGCTTAGACCTCGTTTGTCCTCAAGCGAAAGCCGAAATCGAAAAATATGTCCACATGTTTAGAGATAGAGGTGTCGATAAAAATAAAATACAGACATGAGGGCATCATGATCATTCATAGAACAACAACATATATATATATATATATAGTCATATGATCTCTTATGCTAAAGTAACAATTTAATCACAATTTCAAGTATGAATCATAAACTTCATTAAAAACTAACAAACTCTAATCTTAGTCATTGAGGCAATTGCAATTTATCATAACATAGGAAACAGTCAATATAAGGGCTTTTCAGCAAGTCCACATACTCAACTATCATTTAGTCTTTCACAATTGCTAACACTCAAGCAATATTTATGGGTATGGAGTTTTAACCGAACACGGAGAAAGATAGGGGCTTATAGTTTTGCCTCCCAACGTTTTACCTCAAGGGTAATGTCAACAATAATAGCTCATCCAGACTCACATCCAATTAGCTATATGTATCTGCATCTTTCCAACACATTGTGCTTGCCAAAGGATAAAATGTAAAAAGGAAAGGTGAAGATCACCATGACTCTTATGTAAGGTAGAAGATATAGGTAAAAGATAGGCCCTTCGCAGAGGGAAGCAGAGGTTGTCATGCGCTTTTATGGTTGGATGCACAAAATCTTAATGCAAAAGAATGTCACTTTATATTGCCACTTGTGATGACCTTTATTATGCAGCCGTCGCTTTTATTTCTTCAATATCACAAGATCGTATAAAGCTTATTTTCTCCACATTAATAAGTCATACATATTTAGAAGGCAATTTTTATTGCATGCACCGATGACAACTTACTTGGAGGATCTTACTCAACCCATAGGTAGGTATGGTGGACTCTCATGGAAAAACTGTGATTAAGGATATTTGGAAGCACAAGTAGTATTTCTACTTGGTGCAAAGAACTTGGCTAGAATGAGAGGGAAAGGCAAGCTCAACATGTTGGATGATCCATGAAAATATAATTTATCTCAAATGTAAGAAAACATAACCCATTACATTATCTTCCTTGTCCAACGTCAAATCTTTAGCATATCATACTTTAATGAGTGCTCACAATTATAAAAGATGTCCAAGATAATATATTTATATGTGAAGACCTCTCTTTCTTTATTACTTCCTATTAATTGCAACGATGATCAAAACTATGTTTGTCAACTCTCAACAACTTTTATTCATCATACTCTTTATATGTGAGCTCATTACTCTCCATAAGATCCATATGTTCTCTTTATTTCTTTTTATTCCTTCTCTTTTATTTTATTCCCTCAAGATCATGGCAAAATAATCAAGCCTTGACTCAACACTAATCTTTATTATATATAGCTCATGGACTCGATTACATAGAAGGATCATAAAGCAAAACTCACAACTAAATCATACTAAAACTTTATTATACTAGATCAAGATATTACCAAAAGGATCGAACTAAGAAAAATAGTAAAGATAAAAGGTGTGATGGTGATACGATACCGGGGCACTCCCCCAAGCTTGGAAGTTGCCATGGGGAGTGCCCATACCCATGTGATTATGTCTCCTTCCTCTAAGGTGGTGATGAAGGAGTTGTTGATGATGTAGGCTTGTCATCCATCTTCCAAGGCATAGGCTCACCATCATAGAAGTACGATAGAGTCTTCGGAATCCTCAAATCTGCAGCCAAACTCATCCTCTTGAATCTATATTCATACTCACAGTTTGGTTTTGCAGGTCAGAGATCTGGACTTGGAGGCGCTCGATTTTCTCGTGAAGCATGAAGATGGCCTCCCTAATGTCCTTGGCGTCTAGCTTGTGGTTGTTGGTGAACTCCGTGATCATTATGTGATTGGAGTTGAGTCCACGCTCCACCATCTCCTGACACTTGAAAACTTGTTGCTCCATCGCCTCGAGCCTTGTCTCCACGCTCCCGGTCCTCCTCGGTCCCTCCACATCGCGGATGTGCAACAACCCCTCACGCATCTCAATGGTTTGAGGGTGTTGTAGCACTTCCGCAAGGTAGGGGTTGATGACCTTCTCAAAGAACTTGTCCTTGGGGGAACTTGAAGGCGCCATGGCGATCTAGATCTGTCAGAGAAATAGCTCGAAACAAAGACAGGAGATATTTGCGTGATACAGTGGTCAAAACGTTCGGGATATTATATAATGATTTTTTGCCGACCAAAAGAAGTATCGTGCAGGAAAACGGAGTCCAGAGAGCACACGAGGTGCCCACGAGGCAGGCGGCGCGCCAGGGGGGTAGGGCGCGCCCTCCACCCTCGTGTCCCTTCCGGTCTGCTTCTTATTTTCCTATTTTTTATATATTCCAAAACGGAGAAATATTGCCATTAGAAATGTTTTGGAGTCGGTTTACTTACATACCACGTACCTATTCCTTTTCAGAGTCTGAAACATTCCGAAAGTGTCCCTTATGTATTCCTCTGGGGTTACGGTTTCAATAATATTAGTTTCAACATTTATAGGATTACCTGAGATATAATGTTTGATTCTTTGGTTGTTAACCACCCTCGTATTTGTGCCTTCGAAGTTGTTGATTTTTATGGCACCGGAACGATAGAACTCCTCGATAACGTAAGGACCTTCCCATTTAGAGAGAAGTTTGCCTGCAAAAAATCTTAAATGAAGTTGTATAGCAATACATAATCACCTACATTAAACTCACGCTTTTGTACCCTTTTATCATGCCATCTTTTAACTTTTTCTTTAAACAGCTTGGCATTTTCATAAGCCTGGGTTCTCCATACATCAAGTGAGCTAATGTCACAAAGTCTCTTCTCACCGGCAAGTTTGAAGTCATAGTTGAGCTCTTTAATAGCCCAATATGCCTTATGTTCTAATTCGAGAGGTAAGTGACATGCTTTACCATAGACCATTTTATACGGAGACATACCCATAGGATTTTTATATGCAGTTCTATAAGCCCATAATGCATCATCAAGTTTCTTGGACCAATTCTTTCTAGATCTATTAACAGTCTTTTGCAAAATTAATTTGAGCTCTCTGTTACTCAATTCTACTTGACCACTAGACTGCGGGTGATAAGGAGATGCAATTCTATGATTAACATCATACTTAGCAAGAATTTTACGAAAGGCACCATGAATAAAATGTGAACCACCATCAGTCATTAAATATCTAGGGACTCCAAACCTCGGAAAATTAACTTCTTTAAGCATCTTAATAGAGGTGTTATGATCAGCACTACTAGTTGGAATATCTTCTACCCACTTAGTAACGTAATCAACAGCAACTAAAGTATGTGTATACCCATTAGAGGAAGGAAAAGGTCCCATATAATCAAAGCCCCAAACATCAAATGGTTCAATAACAAGGGAATAATTCATAGGCATTTCTTGACGTCTACTAATATTACTGATTCTTTGACATTCATCACAAGATAAGACAGACTTACGGGCATCCTTGAAGAGAGTAGGCCAACAAAAACCGGATTGCAATACATTATGCGCAGTTCTATCTCTAGCGTGGTGCCCTCCATAAGCCTCGGAGGGACACTTGCGTAGGATCTATTCCTGTTCATGCTCAGGCTGATATGTCACGGCGACTTATGGCGTTAAGGATTCCCTTGTCCGTGCAGTTATTGGAGAAAAGTGAGACTGCGTCTTCCTCGCGGCAGTGCTTAACCATGTTCATCACAAGGAGGAATCTGGCCCAATAATGATGTACTCTTTCATGGGGCTCTTGCCTGATGTGGGAAAGATCGTTTATGTCTGGGTGGGTGGGTGGTTTTGAGTCCGAACCCCTACCCGATCTGAGACCCAAGGGCCGAGGAGTTTCCGATCTTGTATGTTTGGATTCTGGGATGTTGCCCGATGAGCCTGGCCCGCTGCCTGGCTCTAGGTTTAGGGTTTGGGTGATGTCCTCCCGTACACGGGTATCCGGCTCGGAGAGCTCAGGAATTCGGACATAGTTAGTCCTCAAGATAGAGGAAGAATCGCCACATTGTTCCTCCACCACCACAACATGATGGGTGACCGGTGGAGAGTTAATCTCCCTTTGATCGGGTTTAAGCCCAATCCGATCATAGTCTGTAGCGACTCCCAAGGTGGCGATGCAATCCAAGAGCTCGTTTAGGGAAGAGAGCTCCATTGGATCCATCTGTTCGGCGAATTCCGAGCCGACGTGGAGGCTGTTTTCGATGATCCAAGAAGTCATCGTCGGTGTAGCAGCCGAACAGGCGGTCATGACGAAACTGCCTAGCCGGAGAGTTTGGCCGACAGCCAGGGCTCCCCCGGCAGTAATGTTGTTTTTAAAACCAAGATGAGGCATCCTTCCTTACGGTGACGACACAGAGGAACTCTCAATGAGAGCACCAATGTCGGTGTCAAAACCGGCGGATCTCGGGTAGGGGGTCCCGAACTGTGCGTCTAAGGCAGATGGTAACAGGAGGCAGGGGACACGATGTTTTACCCAGGCTTGGGACCTCTTGATGGAGGTAAAACCCTACGTCCCGCTTGATTATTCTTGATAATATGAGTAGTGTAAGAGTTGATCTACCACGAGATGGGAGAGGCTAAACCCTAGAAGCTATCCTATGGTATGATTGTATGTTGTCCTAGGGACTAAAACCCTCCAGTTTATATAGACACCAGAGGGGGCTAGGGTTACACAAGGTCGGTTACAAAGGAGGAGATATACATATCCGTATTGCCTAGCTTGCCTTCCACACCAAGTAGAGTCCCATCCGGACACGGGACGAAGTCTTCAATCTTGTATCTTCATGGTCCAACAGTTCGGCCAAAGGATATAATCCGAATGTCCGGATACCCCCTAAAACTCTCTAACATTTAATAATTTCAGATCTTGGTATTTTATTCAAACAGCAAGCAAAACAAAAGAAAATAAAATGACGCTCCAAGAAAAACACATATCATGTGGTGAATAAAAATATAGCTCCAAGTAAAGTTACCGATGAACAAAGACGAAAGAGGGGATGCCTTCCGGGGCATCCCCATGCTTAGGCTCTTGGCTGTCCTTGAATATTTCCTTGGGGTGCCTTGGGAATCCCCAAGCTTAGGCTCTTGCCACTCCTTATTCCATAGTCCATCGAATCTTTACCCAAAACTTGAAAACTTCACAACACAAAACTTACCAGAAAACTCATAAGCTCCTTTAGTATAAGAAAATAAATAACCACTTATGTACTGTTGTGAACTCATTCTAAATTCATATTGGTGTAATATATACTGTATTTCAACTTCTCTATGGTTCATACTGTCCGATACTACTCATATATTCATCAAAATAAGCAATCAACACATAGAAAATAGAATCTGTCAAAAACAGAACAGTCTGTAGTAATCTGGATCAAACGTATACTTCTGGAACCCCAAAATTTCTAAAATAAATTTCTGGACCTGAGGAATTTATCTGTTAATCATCTTCCAAAAGTATTAACTAAATAGCGCTCTCCAATAAAAAATGGCAGAAATTCTCGTGAACACTAATGTTTCTGTTTTTTACAGCATGATCGCAAAGACTTTCCCCAAGTCTTCCCAAAGGTTCTACTTGGCACAAACACTAATTAAAACATAAAACCACATATAAACAGAGGCTATACGAATTATTTATTACTAAATAGAAAAAAAAATCAAGGAACAAAAATAAAGTTGGGTTGCCTCCCAACAAGCGTTATTGTTTAACACCCCTAGCTAGGCATGATGATTTCAATGTTGCTAACATAAAGGATAACAATTGAAACATAAAGAGAGCATCATGAAGAATATTGAAGGAAATATGCCCTAGAGGCAATAATAAAGTTATTATTTATTTCCTTATATCATGATAAATGTTTATTATTCATGCTAGAATTGTATTAACCGGAAACATAATACATGTGTGAATACATAGACAAACAGAGTGTCACTAGTATGCCTCTACTATACTAGCTCGTTAATCAAAGATGGTTATGTTTCCTAACCGTGGACAAAGATTTGTTATTTGATTAACGGGATCACATCATTAGGTGAATGATCTGATTGACATGACCCATTCCATTAGCTTAGCACCCGATCGTTTAGTATGTTGCTATTGCTTTCTTCATGACTTATACATGTTCCTATGACTATGAGATTATGCAACTCCCGTTTGACGGAGGAACACTTTGTGTGCTACCAAACGTCACAACGTAAATGGGTGATTATAAAGTTGCTCTACAGGTGTCTCCAAAGGTACATGTTGGGTTGGCGTATTTCGAGATTAGGATTTGTCACTCCGATTGTCGGAGAGGTATCTCTGGGCCCTCTCAGTAATGCACATCACATAAGCCTTGCAAGCATTGCAACTAATGAGTTAGTTGTGAGATGATGTATTACAGAACGAGTAAAGAGACTTTCCGGTAACGAGATTGAACTAGGTATTGAGATACCGACGATCGAATCTCGGGCAAGTAACATACCGATGACAAAGGGAACAGCGTATGTTGTTATGCGGTCTAACCGATAAAAGATCTTCGTAGAATATGTAGGAGCCAATACGAGCATCCAGGTTCCCCTTTGAACTTTTATATACGGAGGCAAGGAGCACCCCTAGAGACACAAGTTGATCCTATTCTTAGCCGTGTGCGGTGCCCCCTTCCACCATAGTCCTCGATAATATTGTAGCGGTGCTTAGGCGAAGCCTTGCGACAGTAGTACATCAAGATCGTCACCACGCTGTCGTGCTGACGGAACTCTTCCCCGACACTTTGCTGGATCGGAGTCCAGGGATCGTCATCGAGCTGAACGTGTGCTAGAAATCTGAGGTGCCGTAGTTTCGGTGCTTGATCGGTCGGGCCGTGAAGACGTACGACTACATCAACCACGTTGTGCTAACGCTTCCGTTGTCGATCTACAAGGGTACGTAGATCACACTCTCCCCTCTCGTTGCTATGCATCACCATGATCTTGCGTGTCCGTAGGATTTTTTTTGAAATTACTACGTAACCCAACAAATATGACTAGCACATTTAAGTCTAACCCACTTCCTATGCATAGGGATTTTGTGAGCAAACTTATGGGAACAATAATCAACTAGCATAGGAAGGAAAACGAGCATAACTTCAAAATTTTAAGCACATAGAGGGGAAACTTGATATTGTTGCAATTCCTACAAGCATATATTCCTCCCTCATAACAATTTTCAGTAGCATCATGAATGAATTCAACAATATAACTAGCAACTAAAGCATTCTTTTCATGATCTACAAGCATAGAAATTTTATTACTCTCCACACAAGCAAAATTCTTCTCATGAATAATAGCGGGAGCAAACTCAACAAAATAATTATCATGTGAGGCATAATCCAATTGAAAACTAAAATCATGATGACAAGTTTCATGGTTATAATTATTGATTATAGCATACATGTCATCACAATAATCATCATAGATAGCAACTTTGTTCTCATAATCAATTGGAACCTCTTCCGAAATAGTGGAATCATTACTAAATAAAGTCATGACCTCTCCAAATCCACTTTCATCAATATAATCATAAATAGGAGGCATGCTTTCATCATAGTAAATTTGCTCATCAAAACTTGGGGCACAAAAAATATCATCTTCATCAAACATAGCATCCCCAAGCTTGTGGCTTTGCATCTCATTAGCATCATGGATATTCAAAGAATTCATACTAACGACATTGCAATCATGCTCATCATTCAAATATTTACTGCCAAACATTCTAATGCATTCTTCTTCTAGCACTTGAGCACAATTATCGGAATCCTTATTCTCACGAAAGACATTAAAAGATGAAGCATATGAGGTGACCTTAATTCCATTTTTTGTAGTTTTCTTTTATAAACTAAACTAGTGATAAAACAAGAAACAAAAAGATTCGATTGCAAGATCTAAAGATATACCTTCAAGCGCTAACCTCCCCGGCAACGGCGCTAGAAAAGAGCTTGACGTCAACTACACAACCATCTTCTTGTAGACGTTGTTGGGCCTCCAAGTGTAGAGGTTTGTAGGACAGTAGCAAATTTCGCTCAAGTGGATGACCTAAGGTTTATCAATCCGTAGGAGGCGTAGGATGAAGATGGTCTCTCTCAAGCAACCCCGCAACCAAATAACAAAGAGTCTCTTGTGTCCCCAACATACCCAAAACAATGGTAAATTGTATAGGTGCACTAGTTCGGCGAAGAGATGGTGATACAAGTGGTATATGGATAGTAGATAAAGGTTTTTGTAATCTGAAAATATAAAAACAGCAAGGTAACTAAAGATAAAAGTGAGCAAAAACGGTATTGCAATGCGTTGAAACAAGGCCTAGGGTTCATAATTTAACTAGTGCAAGTTCTCTTAACAATAATAACATAATTGGATCACATAACTATCCCTCAACATGCAACAAAGAGTCACTCCAAAGTCACTAGTAGCGGAGAACAAACGAAGAGATTATGGTAGGGTACGAAACCACCTCAAAGTTATCCTTTCTGATCGATCTATTCAAGAGTCCGTAGTAAAATAACATGAAGCTATTCTTTTCGTTCAATCTATCCTAGAGTTCTTACTAGAATAACACCTTAAGACACAAATCAACCAAAACCCTAATGTCACCTAGATACTCCAATGTCACCTCAAGTATTCGTGGGTATGATTATACGATATGCATCACACAATCTCCGATTCATCTATTCAAACCAACACGAAGAACTTCAAAGAGTGCCCCAAAGATTCTACCAGAGAGTCAAGACGAAAACGTGTGCCAACCCCTATGAATAGGTTCATCGGCGGAACCCGCAAGTTGATCACCAGAACATACATCAAGTGGGTCAATAGAATACCCCATTGTCACCACGGGCATCCCACACAAGACATACATCAAGTGTTCTCAAATCCTTAAAAGGGAAAACTCAATCCATTACAAGAGAGTAGAGGGGGATAAACATCATAAGATCCAACTATAATAGCAAAGCTCGCTATACATCAAGATCGTACCACCTCAAGAACACGAGAGAGAGAGAGAGATCAAACACATAGCTACTGGTACATACCCTTAGCCCCGCGGGACAACTACTCCCTCCTCGTCATGGAAAGCGCTAGGATGATGAATATGGCCACCGGAGAGGGATTCCCCCCTCTGGCAGGGTGTCGGAACGGGTCTAGATTGGTTTTTGGTGGCTACGGAGGCTTTTGGTGGCGAAACTCCCAATCTATTATGCCCCCCCCCCCAAAGTTTTTAGGGTATATGGATATATATAGGTGGAAGAAATACATCTGGGAGCCACGAGGGGCCCATGAGGGTGGAGGGCGCGCCCAGGGGGGTGGGCGCGCACCCCTACCTCATGCCTTCCTTGTTGCTTACCTTACCTACACTCCAAGTCTTATGGATTGCTTCCGTTTCAAAAATAAGTTCTGTGAAGTTTCAGGTCAATTGGACCCTGTTTGATTTTCCTTTTCCGCGGTACTCTAAAACAAGGAAAAATAGAAACTGGCACTGGGCTCTGGGTTAATAGGTTAGTCCCAAAAATAATATAAAAGTGCATAATAAAGCCCATAAACATCCAAAACATATAATATAATAGCATGGAACAATAAAAAATTATAGATACGTTGGAGACGTATCACTCAGCCATAGGTTCTATAAATTATGCTATGCTGTGTACCTTACCATGAGTTTGTTAAGGGGGTATGATAGTGATCCAGGATTGGATCACTGGACAGTGGTCAAAGTTATCCTTAGTTATCTAAGAGGACTAAGGAAACATTTCTCGGTTATGGACATGATAAAGAGTTCGTCGTAAACAGTTACGTCGATGCAAGCTTTGACACTAATCGAGATGACTCCAAGTCTCGATCTGGATACATATTGAAAGTGTGAGCAATTAGCTAGAGTAGCTCCGTGAAGAGCATTGTAGACATATAAAATTTGCAAAATACATACGGATCTGAATGTGGTAGATCCCTTGACTAAACTTCTCTCACAAGCTAAACATGATAACACCTTTGTACTCTTTGGGTGTTAAACACATAGCAATGTGAACTAAATTATTGACTCTAGTAAACCCTTTGGGTGTTGGTCACATGGCGATGTGAACTATGGATATATTAATCACATAAAAGATGTGAACTATTGGTGTTAAATCACATGGCGATGTGAACTAGATTATTGACTCTAGTGCAAGTGGGACACTGAAGGAAATATGCCCTAGAGGCAATAATAAAGTAGTTATTTATATTTCATTATATCATGATAAATGTTTATTATTCATGCTAGAATTGTATTAACCAGAAACTTGACACATGTGTGGATACATAACAAAACTCAGTGTCCCTAGTAAGCCTCTACTAAACTAGCTCGTTAATCAAAGTTGGTTAAGTTTCCTAACCATAGACATGTGTTGTCATTTGATGAACGGGATCACATCATTTGCATAATGATGTGATGGATAAGACCCATCCGTTAGCTTAGCATATTGATCGTTAAGTTTTATTGCTATTACTTTCTTCATGTCAAATACATATTCCTTTGACTACGAGATTACACAACTCCCGGATACCGGAGGAATACCTTGTGTGCTATCAAAGTCACAACGTAACTCGGTGATCATAAATATGCCCTACAGGTATCTCCGAAGGTGTTTGGGTTGTCATAGATCGAGATTAGGATTTGTCACTCTGAGTATCGGAGAGGTATCTCTAGGCCCTCTCGGTAATGCACATCATGATAAGCCTTGCAAGCAATGTGACTAATTATTTAGTTGAGGGATGATGCATTATGGAACGAGTAAGGAGACTTGCTGGCAACAAGATTGAAATAGGTATGAAGATACTGACGATCAAATCTCGGGCAACTAACATACCGATGAAAAAGGGAATAATGTATGTTGTCATTACGGTACGACCGATAAAGATCTTCGTAGAATATGTGGCAACCAATATGAGCATCCAGGTTCCGCTATTGGTTATTGACCGGAGAGGTGTCTCGGTCATGTCTACATAGTTCTCGAACCCGTAGGGTCTGCACACTTAACGTTCAATGATGATTTGTATTATGAGTTATGTGTTTTGGTAACCGAAGTTTGTTCGGAGTCCCGAATTAGATCACAAACAGGATGAGGAGTCTCGAAATGGTCGAGAGGTAAAGATTCATATATTGGAAGGTTATATATGGACACCAGAATGGTTCCGAAGAGATTCGGGGATTTTTTGGAGTACAGAGAGGTTACCGGAACCCCCCGGGAAAGTTAATGGCCTCATGGGCCATAGTGGAGAGGAGGAGGCAGGCCACGTGAGCTAGCGTGCGCCCCCCTTGCCAATCCGAATTGGACAAGGGGTGGCGGCGCGGCCCCCCTTTCCTTCTCCCTCTCCACCTCTTTCCCCTTTCTCCCTCTCTGTTGGAAGGAAGGGGGAGCCGACTGCTACCTCTTGAGCACTGCATTGGTTTTCCATTGAAGAGGAAAGGGTGATGCAGCAAAGTAGCAGCAAAGTAGCGTAAGTATTTCCCTCAGTTTTTGAGAACCAAGGTATCAATCCAGTAGGAGACTACATGCAAGTCCCTCGTACCTACACAAACAAATAAGAACCTTGCAACCAACGCGATAAAGGGGTTGTCAATCCTTTCATGGTCACTTACGAGAGTGAGATCTGATAGAGATAATAATAATAATAAGATAAATATTTTGGTATTTTTATGATATAGATTGAAAGAAAAGATTGCAAAATAAACGGCACCAGAAATAGCTAGTTGACGAGAGATTAATATAATGGAGAATAGACCCGGGGGCCATAGGTTTCACTAGTGGCTTGTCTCAAGATAGCATAAGTATTACGGTGGGCGAACAAATTACTGTCGAGCAATTGATAGAAAAGTGCATAATTATGGGAATATTTAGGCATGATCATGTATATAGGCATCACGTCCGCAACAAGTATACCGACACGATTCCGCATCTACTACTATTACTGCACACATCGACCGCTATCCAGCATGCATCTAGAGTATTAAGTTCATAAGAATAGAGTAACCCATTAGGCAAGATGACATTATGTAGAGGGATAAACTCAAGCAATATGATATAAACCCCATCTTTTTATCCTCAATGGCAACAATACAATACGTGCCTTGCTGCACCTACTGTCACTGGGAAAGGACACCGCAAGATTGAACCCAAAACTAAGCACTTCTCTAATTGCAAGAAAGATCAATCTAGTAGGCCAAACCAAACTAATAATTCGAAGAGACTTGCAAAGATAACCAATCATACGTAAAAGATTTCAGAGAAGAATCAAATATTGTTCATAGATAAACTTGATCATAAACCCCACAATTCATCGGATCTCGACAAACACACCGCAAAAAGAGTTACATCAAATAGATCTACAAGAAGATCGAGGAGAACATTGTATTGAGATCCAAAGAGAGAGAGAGAGAGAAGAAGCCATCTAGCTAATAACTATGGACCCAAAGGTCTGAAGTAAACTACTCACACATCATCGGAGAGGCTATGGTGTTGATGTAGAAGCCCTCCGTGATCGATTCCCCCTCCGGCGGAGCTTCGGAAAAGACCCCAAAATGGGATCTCTTGGGTACAAAAGGTTGCAGCGGTGGAAATAGGGTTTCGTGGTGCTCCTGGATGTTTTCGAGGCATAAGGATATATATATATAGGAGGAAGAAGTACTTCACTGGAGCCACGAGGGGCCCACGAGGGTGGGGGCGTGCCCAGGGGGGCAGGCGCGCCTCCGTGCCTCGTGGCCTTCTCGTTGATTTCTTGACGTCCACTCCAAGTCCCCTGGATCACGTTTGTTCCAAAAATAACTCTCCCAAAGGTTTCATTCCATTTGGATTACGTTTGTTATTCCTTTTCTGCGAAACACTGAAATAGGCAAAAAAACAACAATTTGCACTGGGCCTTGGGTTAGTAGGTTAATCCCAAAAATAATATAAAAGTGTATAAATAAGCCCATTAACATCCAAAACAGATAAGATAATAACATGGAACAATCAAAAATTACAGATACGTTGGAGATGTATCAAGCATCCCCAAGCTTAATTTCTGCTCGTCCTCGAGTAGGTAAATGATAAAAACAGAATTTTTGATGTGGAATGCTACCTAGCATAATTCTCAATGTAATTTTCTTTATTGTGGCATGAATGTTCAGATCCGAAAGATTCAAGACAAAAGTTTAATATTGACATAAAAATAATAATACTTCAAGCATACTAACTAAGCAATTATGTCTTCTCAAAATAACATGGCAAAAGAAAGTTCATCCCTACAAATTCATATAGTTTGGTCATGCTCCATTTTTGTCACACAAGAATGCTCTCATCATGCACAACCCCGTTGACAATCGAAGCAATTGTTTCATACTTTAGTAATCTCAAAAAAAAAATTCAACTTCACAATACATGAGCGTGAGACATGGATATAGCGCTATGGGTGGAATAGAATAATGATAGGGGTTATGTCGAGAAGACAAAAAAAAAGTCCCACATCACCACGGCTAATCAACGGGCTAGGGAGATGCCCATCAATTGATGTCAATGCAAGGAGTAGGGATTGCCATGCAACGGATGCACTAGAGCTATAAATGTATGAAAGCTCAACAAAAGAAACTAAGTGGGTGTGCATCCAACTTGCTTGCTCATGAAGACCTAGGGCATTTGATGAAGCCCATTGTTGGAATATACAAGCCAAGTTCTATAATGAAAAATTCCCACTAGTATATGAAAGTGACAAAACAAGAGACTCTCTATCATAAAGATCATGGTGCTACTTTGAAGCACAAGTGTGGAAAAAAGGATAGTAGCATTGCCCCTTTTTTATTTCTTTTTTTGGGACTTTCTTTTTTTATTTATCATTTCTCTTTTTTATTTGGGACAATGCTCTATTAATGATGATCATCACACTTCTATTTATTCACAACTCAATGATTACAACTCGATAATAGAACAAAATATGACTCTATATGAATGCCTCTGGCGATGTACCGGGAAGGGCAATGATTCAAGAGTGACATGTATGATAAATTATGCATGGTGGCTTTGCCACAAATACGATGTCAACTACATGATCATGCAAAGCAATATGACAATGATGAAACGTGACATAAATGAAACGGTGGAAAGTTGCATGGCAATATATCTCGGAATGGCTTTGGAAATGCCATAATAGGTAGGTATGGTTGCTGTTTTGAGGAAGATATAAGCAGGCTTATGTGTGGCAGAGCGTATCATATCACGGGGTTTGGATGCACCGGCGAAGTTTGCACCAACTCTCAAGGTGAGAAAGGGCAATGCACGGTACCAAAGAGGCTAGCAATGATGGAAAGGTGAGAGTGCGTATAATTCATGGACTCAATATTAGTCATAAAGAACTCACATACTTATTGCAAAAATCTACAAGTCATCAAAAACCAAGAACTATGTGCATGCTCCTAGGGGGATATATTGGTAGGAAAAGATCATCGCTCGTCCCTGACCGCCACTCATAAGGAAGACAATCAAAGAACACCTCATGTTTCAAATTTGTTACACAACGGTCACCATACGTGCATGCTACGAGACCTGCAAACTTCAACACATGTATTTCTCAAATTCACAACTACTTGACTAGCACAACTCTAATATCACCATCTTTATATCTCAAAACAATTATCAAGTATCAAACTTCTCCTAGTACTCAATGCACTTTTTATGATAGTTTTTATTATACCCATCTTGGATGCCTATCATATTAGGACTAGTTTCATAACCAAAGCAAATTACCAAGCTGTTCTAAAGGACTCTCAAAATAATATAAGTGAATCATGAGAGATCAGTAATTTCTATAAAATAAAACCACCACCGTGCTCTAAAAAGATATAAGTGAAGCACTAGAGCAAAATTATCTAGCTCAAAAGATATAAGTGAAGCACATAGAGTATTCTAATAAATTACAATTCATGTGTGCCTCTACCAAAGGGTACGTAAAGAAAGGATGATTGTGGTAAACTAAAAAATCAAAGACTCAAATCATACAAGACGCTCCAAGCAAAACACATATCATGTGGTGAATAAAAATATAGCCTCAAGTAAAGTTACCGATAGAAGAAGACGAAAGAGGGGATGCCTTCCACGGCATCCCCAAGCTTAGGATTTTGGTTGTACTTGAATTTTACCTTGGGGGTGCCTTGGGCATTCCCAATCTAAGTCTCTTCCCACTCCTTGTTCCATAATCCATCAAATCTTTACCCAAAACATGAAAACTTCACAACAGAAAACTTAAACAGAAAATCTCATGAGCTTCGTTAGTATAAGAAAACAAACCACAACTTAAGGTACTGTAATGAACTCATTCTTTATTTATATTAGTGTTAAACCCACTTTATTCCAACTTCTCTATGGTTCATAACCTCCGATACTAGCCATAAATTCATCAAAATAAGCAAACAACACGCGAAAAACAGAATCTATCAAAAATAGAATAGTCTGTAGTAATCCTTATATTTGGAATACTTATGTAACTCCAAAAATTCTAAAATAAATTTCTTGATGTGAGGAATTTATCTATTCATCATCTAAAAAAAGAATCAACCTAATCGGACTATCCAGTAAAAATGACAGTAAATCTCGTGAGCGCTAAAGTTTCTGTTTTTTACAGCAAGATCGCAAAGACTTTCCCCAAGTCTTCCCAAAGGTTCTACTTTGTACAAACACTAATTAAAAGCCTAAAAACACATCTAAACAGAGGCTAGATGAATTATTTATTACTAAGCAGAACCAAAAGCAAGGAACAAAAATAAAATTGTGTTGCCTCCCAACAAGCGCTATCGTTTAACGCCCCAGCTAGGCATAAGAGCAAGAATAGATCTAGGTGTTATCATCTTTGGTTTTAATTTTTTAGCGGAGTCATTCTCGAATTTGGGAGGTTCTTTAAGTTTCCCTTCATATTCGGAAATTTTTAGATCTATAGAATCCAACCGCTTATTGAAAAGGGTAATCAACATATTCATGCGGTGAAGGTTTCCGCTAACACTCTTAAGAGGTTCAAGAGACTTTTGTAAAATTTCCGTAACTTCGCAAATCTTTTCAAAAACCTGTGTCTCTTCCTGGGTATGATGTGACCCCTTTTGTTAAGGTAGTGCTCCCACTATTCCCTCTATGATTTCATGAGCAATACTAGGATCAATTTCGATAAAATTCCCTTTGGCAACGCAATCCAAGAGTTGTCTATGCGACATATTCGGCCCAACATAAAAATTGCGAAGTAAAATTCTAAAATTCACCTCTAGGGTGCAATTACGATAAGATTCCATCATCCTAAACCAAGAATCTTTTAATTGTTTGAAGTGAAGAACTTCAAACTCGGGATACAAAGGGGAAGATAAAGACTGGCCATGACGGCACACGAGACACGAACAAGCGAAAAAAGACGAACGAAAAGAGAGGGCGAATAAAACGACAAGGGTGAAGTGGGGGAGAGGAAAACGACAGGCAAATGGCAAATAATGTAATGCAAGGGATAAGAGTTTGTGACGGGTACTTGGTATGTCTTGACTTGATGTAGATCTCCTCAGCAACGGCGCCAGAAATCCTTCTTGCTACCTCTTGAGCACTGCGTTGGTTTTCCCTTGAAGAGGAAAGGGTGATGCAGCAAACTAGCATAAGTATTTCCCTCAGTTTTGAGAACCAAGGTATCAATCCAGTAGGAGACTACACGCAAGTCCCTCGTACCTACACAAACAAATAAGAACCTCGCAACCAACGTGATAAAGGGGTTGTCAATCCCTTCATGGTCACTTACGAGAGTGAGATCTGATAGAGATAATAATAATAATAAGATAAATATTTTTGGTATTTTTATGATATATATTGAAAGTATAAATTGCAAAATAAATGGCACCAGAAATAGCTAGTTGACGGGAGATTAATAGAGTGGAGAATAGACCCGGGGGCCATAGGTTTCACTAGTGGCTTCTCTCAAGATAGCATAAGTATTATGGTGGGTGAACAAATTGCTGTCGACCAATTGATAGATAAGTGCATAATTATCGGAATATCTAGGCATGATCATTTATATAGGCATCACGTCTGCAACAAGTAGACCGAAAAGATTTTGCATCTACTACTATTACTTCACACATCGACCGCTATCCCGCATGCATCTAGAGTATTAAGTTCATCAGAACAGAGTAACACATTAGGCAAGATGACATGATGTAGAGGGATAAACTCAAGCAATATGATATAAACCCCATCTTTTTATCCTCGATGGAAACAATACAATACGTGCCTTGCTACCCCTGCTGTCACTGGGAAAGGACACCGCAAGATTGAACCCAAAGCTAAGCACTTCTCCCATTGCAAGAAAGATCAATCTAGTAGGCCAAACCAAACTGATATTCGAAGAGACTTGCAAAGATAACCAATCATACATAAAATATTTCAGAGAAGAATCAAATATTGTTCATAGATAAACTTGATCATAAACCCCACAATTCATCGGATCTTGACAAACACACGACAAAAAGAGTTACATCAAATAGATCTACAAGAAGATCAAGGTGAACATTGTATTGAGATCCAAAGAGAGAGAGAAGAAGCCATCTAGCTAATAACTATGGTCCCAAAGGTCTGAATTAAACTACTCACACATCATCGGAGAGGCTATGGTGTTGATGTAGAAGCCCTCCGTGATCGATTCCCCCTCCGGCGGAGCTCCGGAAAAGACCCCAAGATGGGATCTCTTGGGTACAGAAGGTTGCGGTGGTGGAAATAAGGTTTCATGGTGCTCCTGGATGTTTTCGAGGTATATGGATATATATAGGAGGAAGAAGTAGGTCGGTGGAGCCACGAGGGGCCACGAGGGTGGGGGCGCACCCAGGGGGCAGGCGCGCGTCGCTACCTCGTGGCCTCTGAGGGAGTCTTGCACTAAAGGGTCCTCGGGCGTCCGTCCTGTTATCCATGGGCCGGACTGATGGGCTCTGAAGACATGAAGACCGGAGACTATACCTGTGTCCGGATTGGACTCTCCTTGGCGTGGAAGGCAAGCTTGGCGATCGACTATGAAGATTCCTTCTTATGTAACCGACTCTATGTAAACCCTAGATCCCCCCGGTGTCTATATAAACCAGAGGGGTTAGTCCGAAAAGGACACATTCATTACCATAGTCATACAGGTTAGACTCCTAGGGTTTAGCCATTACAATCTCGTGGTAGATCAACTCTTGTAACACCCATATTCATCAATATCAATCAAGCAGGACATAGGGTATTACCTCCATAGAGAGGGCCCGAACCTGGGTAAACATTGTGTCCCCTATCTCCTGTTACCATCGATCCTAGACGCACAGTTCGGGACCCCCCCGACCCGAGATCCGCCGGTTTTGACACCAACATTGGTGCTATCATTCAGAGTTCCACTGTGCCGTCGACGAAAGGTTCGATGGCCCCTTCAATCATCTATAACGACGCTGTCCAAGGAGAAACCTTCCTTCCCGGACAAATTTTCGTGTTCGGCGGTTTAATATTGTGGGCCAACTCACTCGGCCATCTGGAGCAGATCGATAGCTATGCCCCTGGCCACTAGGTCAGATTTGGAAACTTGAACTACGTCGCGGATAGCCACGGAGACTTGATCTTCAACGGATTTGAAACCGTAGCGATTGTTCCCCCTCGCTCTGAGGAACATGACTTAAATCTGTCTTCGGATCACATCCAGGAGATGGTCCCTGTCGCTGCAACGGCCTTAGAACCAGAGCAGATCGTGCCATCCAAAGCCACAGAGTCCGCGGCGTTGGAGCCGCACACGGACTCATCACCCCGCGATATCTGCGTCAATGGAACACTACATTCGTCTCCGTCTATAAATTCTGGACCATATATGCTTGCGGACACCGAGCTAGATCGGTTATCAATCTTCGAATTCAGTGCCACAGACGTCTTTCAGCACTCACCTTTGGGCGATGTGTTAAACTCTTTAAAGAACATGTCATTCACGAGAGGCTCATAGCCGAATTATGTCTGGTTCGAACTAGGGGCTGACGACGGAGAATTGTGTTTCCCACCCGCCACCCACGTCATAGCCACTGTCGAGGACTTAACCGACATGCCCACTTCTGGCTCGGCAGATATTGACGGTCCAGAAGACGATGCAGATAAGGAGCAAGGCCAAGATCCGCCAGTCTTCAGACACAAGACGGCCACCCCTTCACATGACATGTACATGATCGATACACTTAAAAAGCCTCGCGGCAAAGACAAGGGAGATCCAGTGAAAACTCCTGAGTCACAGTCTAAGTTCTGGCGCCCCAAGTCACACCGCAGTAACAATGGCACTGGAGAAAATAGTACTCCAAACGATGCCGAAGGCAATGAAGACCCTGTGGGAGCAATATTCGAGCAGGAGGAACAGGAAAACGGACAAGCCAGCCCCGATGAACCGACCCTGCCCAGCGACAGATCGGAGGATGACAGCTACCTTCCGCTCTCCGAAGATGAGGAAAGCCTCGGCGACGAAGACTTCATTGTACCCGAAGAGCCCCTCGAACAGGAGCGCTTCAAGCACAGGCTGATAGCTATGACAAGGAGCCTGAAAAGGAAGCAGCATCAGCTTCAAGCTGACCAAGACCTACTCAATGACAGATGGAACGAAGTCGTGGTCGCCAAAGAATACGACCTCAGTGGCCCAGCCAAAAGCTACCCAAAGCACAGATCGCTCTACCAGTCCGACGACGGGGCATTGGAGCCCATACCATCGTCAGACAACACGGCAGGTCATCGGCAACTCTGTCCGGATAAAAAGGCAACTCAAGCCGAACACCAGACCGCCCCACCTCACTGTAAAGGCAAGAACAATGCAGGCATTGATTACCCAGATAACCTGCAGAGGGAATGGGACAATAGACCAGGAAGCGCAAGACCGATCTACGGATCACGAAAACATGCTTCGAGACGCAACAATGGCTACCTATTCGGACGTGTCACACCTCACCACCACCAAGCCGAAAACCGCAATGAGACTCCTTCGAAGTTACGCCGCAGTGTGGCCCAACATAGAGGCGCCGCACACCCGCTTTGCTTCACTGATGAAGTAATGGATCATGAATTCCCCGAAGGATTCAAATCCGTCAATATTGAATCATACGACGGGACAACCGATCCCGCAGTATGGATAGAAGATTTCATCCTCCACATCCATAAGGCCCGTGGAGACGATCTCCACGCCATCAAATACCTCCCACTAAAACTAAAAGGACCATCTCGGTACTGGTTAAACAGCCTGCCTGAAAATTCCATAGGCAGCTGGAAGGACTTGGATGACACCTTCCTCGATAACTTCCGAGGAACACATGTCCGTCCACCGGATGCCGATGCCCTAAGTCACATTGTCCAACAGCCCGGCGAATTAGCTAGGGAGCTCCGAACCCGGTTCTTAGTCAAAAAGAACCAAATCGTCGACTGTCCGGACACGGAAGCCCTCGCGGCTTTCAGACACAGCGTCCGGGACAAATGGCTTGCCTGCCACCTCGGCCAAGAAGGACCTAAATCCATGACAACTCTCACTACTCTAATGACTCGCTTTTGCACGGGAGAAGATAGCTGGCTCACTCGTAGAAGCAATAGCGCCAGCAACCAGGGCACCTCCGAAATCCGAGACGCCAACGGCAAGCCACGAGGAAGCAAAAACAACAGTCACAATGAAAATGAAAGATCAGGTGACACAGCGGTCAACGCCGGATTCAGCATCCCCAAGCCCGGCCAGCGGAAGAAGCCATCCAAGGCGAATCGAGATGAACCATCGAACCTGGACAGAATTTTGGACTGACCCTGCCAGATTCACGGCCACCCCGATAAACCAGCTAATCATACCAACAGAAACTGCTGGGTCTTTAAACAGGCCGGCAAGCTAAACGCCGAACAGAGGGGAAGGAAGCCGCCAAGCGACAGGGATGACGGAAAGGTTCACCAATGAAAAACCGAGGGTCTGAATAGTCTCTACCCGAGGATCAACTACCCCTAGAACGGAAATAGCAGCCCGGCTTCCGCCGCCCACTCCGTACACCTACAAAGTTTGTACCGCGCATACATCATTACGCCCTCCAGATACCGTGGGCATCGGCGGAAGCACAATACGGACAAGCCTGCGAGCACTCCAGTAATTTTTTCTATATATAAGTATTTATTTTCCTTTTTCATTTTATTTTCTCTTTCAATATCCTTTAAAACAGGTGACGAACAGTTTAAAAATCGGAAACTGGCTTTATCGGAGTTCAGGTCCGTACACTCACCTAAGGGGCTATGTCCATCAAGGATTCCCCACTGAGGACTGGCGGCGCAGACGTGCGACAGGAGGTCCAAAATAACTTTTTGTAGACCGCACTCTCCATTTTTCGAGCATATCGCTCAGTCACCAGTAAACAATATCCCAACTAATCATCCGTATGGTTTTGCCGACAAATATGGCTCCTATGGTTATTTCACAATAACACCTTGGCCTAATCTGCTAGGGGCTCGGTGTGGGAACAAATGAGCTGCCAGTAAAAGTTCGAACAACTCTATAGCGTACTTCGGCGTCGCAAGTTTGGCCTTATATGCATCAGCTCCGAATCATCGTCTTGGGTCAATAGTTGGGTTGTCTGGCTCCTGTGCTTGCTACCCTACGTTCCGCTCTATCGTCTAGGGTAGTAAAGGGAGAACTACTGTGATTGTGCCCTGGTCTAAACCGGACGAGCACCTGAGTAGATAAAGCCAAAAACTAATTGTCATGATGCTGCGTGAGCTGGTCAACCACTTGACGACTTATCGGAATCGTTAGCGATTCTCCGTGTCACACGAGGGATCTTTTTCAGATCAAACATGTAAGGCACCATACGCCACATACATACCAGGGGCTATGTCGTAGCCCCACCATAAAACTCCTATGGCTTAGTGAAAGTGTTAATGCCTTATAGTCCGATTGCCTGGTTTGCCGCATTATCACCTCCTTCATGAACCAAGACGTTGGATAAAGAGTGATTAAATGCTTTTCCGAATACCCCCGTACTTCCTACGAGGGGGCTGAAGCCGACGACTGGAGAACTTTCAGACTATATCAAAACAGCCGCACAGGAGGAATTCAAGCTTTCAAGCAAAACATAAATAGATTAACTATAAAATTGTCTTTTACAATTTTCACTCGAACATTATGTCTTTTGAGCGCTGACCCTCTACAAAGCGAGCGGCCTCTAGGACGTCCTCAAAATAATGTTCCGGTTCCGGACGGTGCTTGCCTTTGGGTGGACCCTTCGTCGTAACCTCGATGGCTTTCATCTTCCCCCAGAATGTCTTGACTCGGGCGAAAGCCATCCGTGCACCCTAAATGCATGTTGACCGCTTCACAGTGTCGATACGCGGCACCGTGTCAACAGGCCTTTGCACTAAACCGAAATAGCTATTCGGAACAGGCTCGGCTGGCTACAGCCGGACTATGACGTCCTTCATGGCAGCGCCAGACATCCTATGAAGTTCGGCCCATTGGGACATCTGTTCATTAAGCAACAAGGGGCACTTTGACGCGCCAAACTACGACCAAAAAAGCTTCTCCATTAAATATCCATCCCGCGCTTGGTAATACTGTGCCGCATTGGAAGAACTCTTCGGCAAGTCCAAGAACTCATCCGAAGAACTCCATACTTGGTTGAGCTGGATATAGTTCGGGTCGCCGAACTTAGTTTGCAGCAGAAAAGGCTTTCCAGTCGCAATCTGTCTCGCTTGTCGAACCTCCTCACGGGCCGCTCTTCATTCCGACCGCGCTTCTCTTGCCTCCTGCAAGGCCTTCTCCAGATCAGCCGTTAAGGCTTCACTCTCCTTGTCAGTGTCAAAACCGGCGAATCTCGGGTAGTGGGTCCCGAACTGTGCGTCTAGGCCGGATGGTAACAGGAGGCAGGGAACACGAGGTTTTACCCAGGTTCGGGCCCTCTTGATGGAGGTAAAACCCTACATCCTGCTTGATTAATATTGATGATATGGGTAGTACAAGAGTAGATCTACCACGAGATCAAGGAGGCTAAACCCTAGAAGCTAGCCTATGGTATGATTGTTATATATGGAGTTGATTGCCTACGGACTACAACCCTCCGGTTTATATAGTCACCGGATAGGATTAGGGTTACATAGAGTCGGTTACAATGGTAGGAGATCTTGAATATCCGCATCGCCAAGCTTGCCTTCCACGCCAAGGAAAGTCCCATCCGGACACGGGACGAAGTCTTCAATCTTGTATCTTCATAGTCCAGGAGTCCGGCTGAAGGTATAGTCCGGCTACCCGAACACCCCCTAATCCAGGACTCCCTCAGTAGCCCCCGAACCAGGCTTCAATGACGACGAGTCCGGCGCGCAGATTGTTCGGCATTGCAAGGCGGGTTCTTCTCCAAATCTTGTGTACCTGTAGGAATAATGTCCGATTTTTGTAATGTAGTGCTCCTCGGCTTCCACGCCCAATAATGGTCGTCTTCCACGTGTCAAAAAGCCGGGGCGTTTTTACATCCACACCCCTAGCCGTATAAACGAGCCGCCTATTTAACGGGATGGGGATTTAGGTTCAAACCGCATCTTCTCCTTTCCGCGAGTTATCATCAGAGCGCTTCCAGCAAAGGTCCATTCCAACATGACCAGCCGTCGCAGCTCCTCCCCTCGCCCCTCTGGTTCCAAACCCGGGGACTGGGAGAGTTGCACCATCCCGCATAGCGAGTTAGTGTCGCTTCAGGCCAAGGGATTTCTCCCTCAGGCATACATGGTCTCGGTCCGAGCTGGTCTCGCCACCTACAATGGCGGAAAACAAGCGGAGAGCACCCCCAATCCTTCTAAAGGAGAGCGGGTGTGCCTCGTCCCCTATCTAATAAGGGGACTGGAATTTCCAATTCATCCATTTCTCTGCGGGCTTCTGGAGTTCTACAGCCTCCAGCTGCACAATCTCACGCCCGCCTCCGTATTGCATAGTGCGGGTTTCGTCGCCCTTTGCGAGCTATTTTTAGGCGTTGAGGCTCATTTCGTGCTGTGGAAGAGGTTATTCTGCCTGGTGCCCCATTCTCGAGAGGGGTCTATATACCAAGTGGGCGGAGCCGAAGTATGACGCATCGTCGGGACCGGATATCTATCCGGAACCCCAAAGAAGGCGTTCGAGGACTGGCCTTCGGAATGGTTTTACATAGATGACGTCCCACTATCGGACCCTATCCGGGTCGGTCTCCCTGAGTTCAACAGTGCCCCATTGAAGAAACGCTTGAGCTGGCGTCCGCGGAGCTCTCAGAAAGAAAGCGACAGAGACGTCCTTTACCTGATGGGCCGGATAAGACTGTTGGCTCATTCCGGACTAACCATGATTGGAGTCATGGCCGCATGCATTATGCGGGGGGTGCAGCCACTTCAATATAGAGGCCACCCCATGTGGGATTTCAACGGGGAGGATGACGCCACCCGTTACGGTCGTAAGGGGCCGGCCTCAGCTGCCGCCCTAGTGAAGATCTTATCCTCTTTGTACAGGGGAGAAAAGGAGGAATTCCTCCGCGTCAATCCGCAGGCCGGATTTACTATGTACGATCCTCCAAGTTGGGTAAGTGAATAATTGCGCTTTCCCGTTTGTTTTATAGTCCCATTGTTAGATAGGTAGTCTAACGACTTCAGTGCAGGAACTGCGATAGGAGGTAAAGGATATAAACAGCCGCCCTCCACAGCCCGAGGACCCAGAACAGTCCATCGATCCGGACTCCGAAGAGGACCCGGACATATCGGTGGAGCTTATCGACGGGGTGTTCCATCAGCTAAGCAAGGACAATACCTTGGTAGCCATCACGGTTGATTACCCAGGGTTAGTCCCGGCCTCCCAGGTGACAGAAACCAGAGTCTCATTCCCTTGAGAGAGATTCCACTCTCACGTATTCCGGTGTTTCTGACGATAACCGTGTTTTGCAGGGGAGATTTCCGAGGAAGGAGGCCGAACCTGCGGCGGCTAGCCAACGAGAGGCCGCAGGACCCCGTGGGGCAAAAAGGAATGCAGTCCGGACTGAGATGCCGGCGCAAAGGTATAGCGCACCCTCTGTTTCCCTGGTGTTATTCTGTCAGGGCATATTAACGTTCATGCTATCCTCAGAACGAAGAGACATCGCCGGACTACATCCGGAGAGGTTGCCAATCGCGCCCCCACCAGCCAAGCTCCAACGTCTGGCCAGGAAGTGGAGGCGAGCACAAGGCGTGCACCGGACGCTCCTCCGACAGAGGATGCGGACAGGCTGTCTGCCACAAATTCTAAAGTGGAGAGTGCCATGAACCACAGGCATCGCCGGACAGTTCTACACGACGCTTGTTTCTCCCAAGAGGCTTTAGATGCCTTTAATTCGGGAGATGCGTACCTCCGTGCCGCTCAAAATGGTTTAGCCAGAGCCACGGAGCAGTATGTAAAAGACATACGGGTAAGAAAATTTTGGTCAAATATAGATATACCAGTAGCCCCCGACAATTGAAACAGTTAGAGCAACTGATTTAAGGATCATTGAATAAGCAGGTTCTTACAGAGAAGAATACCGTACTGTCCCAGGAGCTTGAAAAGTGCAAGGCCCAACTAGAGGCCGCACTAGCCACAGCAGGGGAGCCCAAAGAGACCCCCTCAGGTAAGATACACTTTGAAAGATTAGTATTGTGCGGTGTGGGTGAAAATCTGACAAATCATATTGCAGATGGCACCGGACTCGATCCGGACAAGCAACAACTCGTACGCCGGCTAAAGGCTAGTGAGAGTACGTTGACAAAGGTGAGGCGAGAGAAGAATGATCTTCAGGATGCCAACACCAAGCTGGACGTCGAACTTAAAGATGTTCGTGGCCAGCTATCGGACTCCACGAAGGAGAATCAGCGGCTTCGACGCGGCATTAGTAAGTGCTTGAACGAACTTTGAAAAAAGAGTTCGGCGAGGAAGCCGACTAACAGAGTAATGTCTGTAGGTATGCTCACATGTCGTCCTGCAGAGGAGATGCCTAGTTCTACGGGTGACCTTCTTCCCGAACTCTTGCAACTGCATGAGCGAATTCGGCAGGCGGTGCGGGATATTGCCCAAGCCTTATGGCCTGCCCACTCCGTGCCCGAGGACCTTGGAGAGCTTGCGGAAAAGCTGAAGGGAGCTCGGTGGCGCTTTCGGTTGTGGAAGATATCGGCCTGCCGACAAGGAGCTAGGTAGGCCTGGGCCATGGTGAAGACCCGTTTTACGAAGTCTGACCCAAACCACATGGCCGAGGCCGGACCAGTGGGGCCTGACGGGAAGGAGATCCCTGTAAGCTTAGTATACGGCCAAGTAGAGTTGGCCGCGAAGTATTCCCAGCAGGACTATAAATTAAACAGCCTGTTAGATGGTATAGAAGAGGAATACAATCAGTCAGAATGACTATGTAATTTTGAATTGACATGTGTAATGCCTTCTAGCCAGATTGTAGATCGTTTGTCGTTGCCGACCTTTTCGCTTCAACCTCGGGACCTGACGGTCCGGAGTGTGTCCGAATACCATAGCGGTTATATAAGAACCGTGGTATGCATGGAGACCAGGCGTAGGGGTCGTTAGTGCTTTATCAGACAAGTGCCCAACTAGTTATGTTATATTACATGGTTAGTAAGAAACATCTTCCAGAGAGAATAGTTCCATTAGGGGTTCCTTTCGCTGGGAGGCATGCCCTAAAGTGCATGTCTGGACTGCGTAAAAAGACGCATAAAAAAGCATCTGGGGGCGCAGAAAATGAGTAAAAAGATCATCTTTTATCTCACCGACCGAATATTCCCTTAAGAACGCTAGCTTTTGGCTTCACCCAGTCTGAGGTACACATCCGGCTGACCCAACAGTAACAATCGCAGAGGTGCTCCCTTTACCGCCTAGCCGAACAATCGGGAACGTAGGGGTAAGCACAGGAGCCAGGCAACCCAGCTTGGCCAAAACTTAAGTCATATCAATGCATATAATGGTGAAGAAAAAGGTACATGCGGAAGTTTGACGCATGTGTTGGGCGTGAAGCCCGTATAAATAAGCTTCTGTTAAAGAAGCCCCTAGGTTTAATGAGCGCGAGTGGCGCGTTACTAGATGAGCCTTTAAGGGCTATAAAAGAAAAGAGGGGAAGTAGAGAAAGGTAAGACAGAAAAATGCAAAAAATGGACAGAGGAAGGAGACGAACACAGAGTCCGGCGCTAGGAATAAAATCTTCGGAGACGGGTGGCGTTCCACGGGTTCGGCTCGAGTCGGTTATCCGACGCATCTCGCAGGCGGTACGCCCCGCCAGTCAGGACTTGGTCGATTATGAATGGACCTTCCCACTTGGGCTTGAGTTTGTCCTTTTTCTTATCCGGCAGGCGTAGAACTAGTTCGCCAACATTGTAATTTTTGGCCCGTATCTCTCTGCTTTGATATCTTCGGGCCTGCTATTGATAAAATGCGGAACGGGCTTTTGCCATGTCACACTCCTCCTCTAGGGCGTCCAAGTTGTCCTGCCGATCGAGCTCGGCTTCTCTTTCTTCGTACATGCGCACTCTAGGTGAGTCATGAATTATGTCGCAGGGCAGAACTGCCTCTGCGCCGTACACCATAAAAAATGGTGTGTATTCGGTGGTGCGATTTGGCATGGTCCCCAGCCCCCATAGCACGGAGTCGAGCTCCTCTACCCAGTGCATGTTAGATTCCTTGAGGGACCGCACCAGTCTGGGTTTAATGCCGCTCATGATAAGACCATTTGCACGTTTGACCTGGCCGTTGGTTTGTGGGTGATAGACGGAAGCATAATCGAGCTTGATGCCCATGTTTTTGCACCAGAGTTTTACCTCGTCAGCGGTAAAGTTTGTACCGTTATCGGTTATGATGCTGTGGGGGATGCCATAACGGTGTACAACCCCGGATATGAAGTCTATCACAGGTCCGGATTCGGACGTTTTAACAGGCTTGGCTTCTATCCATTTGGTGAATTTATCCACCATGACCAGTAAGTATTTTTTCCTATCGGTCCCACCTTTAAGGGGTCCGACCATGTCAAGCCCCCAGACCGCAAAAGGCCAGGTGATGGGTATAGTTTGGAGTGCGGTGGGTGGCATATGGCTTTGGTTGGCAAAAAGTTGGCAACCAGCGCATCGTTGGACTAGGTCCTGAGCGTCTGCCCAGGCCGTCGGCCAATAAAAGCCTGTACGGAAAGCCTTGCTAACAAGGGACCGAGCAGTGATGTGGTGACCACCGAGTCCGGCATGAATTTTAGCCAGAAGGTTCCGCCCTTCCTCTTCGGAGATGCACCTTTGAAGGACTCCGGTAGTGCTTTTCTTATAAAGCTCTCCCTCATGGACTCTATAGGCTTTTGATCGCCGCACTATGCAGCGGACCTCGTTTTGGTCCTCCGGGAGTTCCTGCCTAGTAAGGTAGGCTAGGAATGGTTCTGTCCACGGGGCGATGACCGCCATTATTACGTGGGCTGAAGGTGTAATTTCATTGGCAGAGCCTCCAATCGTGTCAGATTGTTCGGCGTCGAGTGGTGCGGCTGGGTCCGGGATGTTATTTGCGGGTTCCCCCTCCCATGCTATGGATGGCTTGAACAATCTTTCCAAAAAGATGTTGGGGGGACTGCATCGCGTTTTGCTCTGATGCGTGCCAGGACGTCCGCTGCTTGATTGTTTTCTCGGGCTATATGGTGAAACTCCAGCCCTTCGAACCGAGCTGACATTTTTAGGACGGCGTTGTGGTAAGCTGCCATTTTTGGGTCCTTGGCGTCGAAGTCTCCATTTATTTGGGATATCGCGAGGTTTGAATCCCCGCGTACCTCTAGGCGCTGGATACCCATGGATACTGCTATCCGGAGACCATGTAGGAGGGCCTCATATTCGGCTGCATTGTTGGAATCCATGTACATGATCTGGAGCACATATTGGACTGTGTCTCCTGTGGGGGACGTCAGGACGACGCCAACCCCCAGTCCGGCCAACATTTTGAAGCCGTCGAAATGCATAATCCAGTTTGAATATGTGTCGTACTCTTTAGGGAGCTCGGCCTCTGTCCATTCTGCGACGAAGTCAGCCAAAACTTGCGATTTAATAGCTCGCCGTGGCTTATAGGTTATATCGAACAGGAGAAGCTCGATGGTCGATTTTGCAATCCGGCCCGTTGCGTCGCGGTTGTTGATAATATCGTTGGGTGGTACTTCCGAGGCTACTGTTATGGAACACTCTTGAAAGTAGTGTCGTAGCTTCCAAGATGCCATGAATACCGCGTATGCAATCTTTTGATAATGCGGGTACCGTGATTTGCATGGAGTGAGGACAGTGGATACATATTAGACCGGCCTTTGAAGGGGGAATTTGTGTCCATCCGTTTCCCGCTCGACAACGAGCACTGCGCTGACAACTTGATGTGTTGCTGCAATGTACAATAACATTGGTTCGCCGGTGTTCGGCGCGGCCAGGACTGGGTTTGTTGCCAATATGGCTTTTATTTCATCAAGTCCGGCCGTGGCGGCCTCCGTCCACTCGAAGTGTTCGGTGCGCCGAAGGAGGCGATAGAGGGGTAGTGCCTTTTCTCCCAAGCGTGAGATGAAGCGGCTTAAAGCCGCCACGGACCCGGTTACTTTTTCTATTTGTTTAAGGTCCTTTGGGACATCCAATTGTGACAAAGCTCGGATCTTGTCTGGGTTTGCTTCAATTCCTCTACCGGATACAATGAAGCCCAAGAGCTTTCCGGCTGGGACGCCGAAGACACATTTTTCTGGGTTGAGCTTGATGTCATATTGTCGGAGGTTATCGAATGTAAGCCTCAAGTTGTTTACTAGGGATTGGACATGTCTTGATTTGACTACCACATCATCCACATACGCCTCCACTGTTTTGCCGATCTGGTTTGCCAGACATGTCTAGATCATGCGCTGATATGTTGCGCCGGTGTTTTTCAGCCCGAAGGGCATTGTGTTGAAGCAGAATGGGCCGTATGGTGTGATGAATGCTGTTGCAGCTTGGTCTGATTCTGCCATCTTGATTTGATGGTAAACGGAGTATGCGTCGAGGAAACACAATAAATCATGTCCTGCGGTGGCATCGATAATTTGATCGATGCGGGGGAGGGGGAAGGGATCCTTTGGGCAAGCCATGTTAAGGTCTTTAAAATCGACACACACGCGCCAGGATTTGTCCTTCTTTGGTACCATCACCAGGTTTGCTAGCCAGTCTGGATGTTTTATGTCTCTGATGAATCCGGCCTCCAATAGCTTGGCTAGCTCCTCTCCCATAGCCTGTCTCTTCGGTTCGGAAAAACGCCGAAGGGCTTGTTTGACAGGTTTAAATCCTTTTAGGATATTTAAGCTGTGTTCGGCCAGCCTGCGTGGGATCCCTGGCATGTCTGAAGGGTGCCAGGAGAAGATGTCCCAGTTCTCTCGTAGGAACTCTCGCAGTGCGGCGTCTGCATCAGGGTTCAGTCGTGCCCCGATTGAAGCTGTTTTATTGGGGTCCGTTGGATGGACCTGGAATTTGACTATTTCGTCGGCTGGCTTGAAGGATGTGGATTTGGATCTCTTATCGAGTATCACATCATCCCTGTTAACCGTGGAGCACAGCGCAGTCAGTTCCTCGGCCGCTAAGGCTTTGGATAGCACCTCAAGGGCTAATGCGGCCATCTTGTTTTCGACACGGAGTGCTATGTCCGGATCACTAGCTAGAGTGATAATTCCATTCGGCCCGGGCATCTTAAGCTTCATGTACCCGTAATGGGGTATTGCTTGGAAGATTGTGAATGCTTCCCGCCCTAGTAAAGCGTGATATCTGCTCTTAAACGGGGCCACCTGAAACGTGACTTCTTCGGACCTGTAATTATCCGGCGTGCCGAACACCACATCTAGTGTAATTTTTCCTGTGCAGCGTGCTTCCCGACTGGGGATTATTCCTCTAAAGGTTGTGCTGCTTCGCTCGACGCGGTTCCAGTCTATTTCCAATTTTTGAAGAGTTTCCTCATAAATGAGGTTCAGTGTGCTGCCTCCATCCATGAGCACCTTGGTGAGGCGAAAGCCGTGCACTATGGGACTGAGGACCAATGCGGCTGGTGCTCGGGCTGTTCGGAATCTAGGTTCATCACTTGCGTTGAAGGTAATGGCAGTGTCACTCCAAGGATTTATTGTTGCAACTTGATAGACTTCGGCGAGGCTGCGGAGTGTTCTTTTTCGCACATTTTTTGATGCGAAAGTCTCGAAGACTGTGAGAACGGTACTGGTGTCCTTGGGCTGGCTTTCTGCGGCCTCCGGAATTAAGAGGTCCTCGCCGATTTTGGCCACCTGCCGGAGTATCCAACATGCTCTAAGGCTGTGAGTTGGTGTGGCGTCCTCTGTACTGTGAATTCTACAGGGTCCATCAAGCCATCTTTCCAGTACGGTTCCATGCCCTGTAGAGGGTTTTGGATTTTTGGTGTTTATCCCGGGTGTCCTGTGATGATGCACCCTCTTAGTTCGGACGGGATTACTATTCAAGGCCGGATTATCCCAAAAATTTATTTCGGTTTTCCAGGCGCTTTCCATTGCACAGTATTTTTGTACTATGGACGCCAAGTCAGCGAAGCGTGTGATATCACGACGACTTACGGCGTTAAGGATTCCCTTGTCCGTGCAATTATCGCAAAAAATTGAGATTGCGTCTTCCTCGCGGCAATCCTTTATCCTGTTCATAACCAGGAGGAATCTGGCCCAGTAATGATGTACTGTTTCCTTGGGCCTCTACCTGATTTGGGAGAGATCGCTTATGATTGGGTGGGCGGGTGTCGTTGAATCTGAAACCTCACCCAATCCAAGATTTGGAGGCCGAAGAGTTTCCGAACTCTAAAGTTCGGATTCTTGGTTGTTGTCCAGTGAATCTGGCCCGTTGCCTGATCCTAAGCTCAGATCTTGCGTTATATCTCCCCCTCCGCGGGTATCCGGCTTGGAGGGGTCGGGAATTTGGACGTAGCTAGTCCTAAAAATAGATGAAGGGTCACCGCACAGCGTCTCTACCATGGCAACGTGGTGGGTGACTTGGGGAGTGTTAATTTCTCTTAGATCGGGTTAAAGCCCAACCTGGTCATAATCCGTAGCGACCCCCAGGGCGGCGATGCGATCCAAGAGCTCGTTTACGGAAGAGAGCTCCATTGGATCTAGCTGCTCGACGAGCTCCGAGCTGACGTGTAGGTTGCTTTTGATGACCCGAGAGGTCACCGTCGGCGCAACAGCCGAACAGGCGGTCATGAGGAAACCACCTAGCCGGAGGGTTTGGCCGACAGCCAAGGCTCCCTTAGCAACGGCACCGTCTTTAAAGACGGGAGGAGGCATCCTTCCTGATTGTGACGGCACAGAGGAACTCTCAATGAAAGCACCAATGTCGGTGTCAAAACTGGCGGATCTCGGTTAGTGGGTCCCGAACTGTGCGTCTAGGCCGGATGGTAACAGGAGGCAGGGAACACGATGTTTTACCCAGGTTCAAGCCCTCTTGATGGAGGTAAAACCCTACGTCCTGCTTGATTAATATTGATGATATGGGTAGTACAAGAGTAGATCTACCACGAGATCAAGGAGGCTAAACCCTAGAAGCTAGCCTATGGTATGATTGTTGTATATGGAGTTGATTGCCTACGGACTACAACCCTCCGGTTTATATAGTCACCGGATAGGGTTAGGGTTACATAGAGTCGGTTACAATGGTAGGAGATCTTGAATATCCGCATCGCCAAGCTTGCCTTCCACGCTAAGGAAAGTCCCATCCGGACACGGGACGAAGTCTTCAATCTTGTATCTTCATAGTCCAGGAGTGTGGCTGAAGGTATAGTCCGGCTACCCGAACACCCCCTAATCCAGGACTCCCTCACTCCTTCTCCAGAAATTCACAGCGGCCGGTAACATTCTCCAGCTCGAGTGTCATCGTGGATATCTTCTCCTCATATTGGCGCCATACAGCTCGTTCGGCTTCTAGTTTAGCCGATGCCTTTTCGACAACAGCATTGCTACGCCGGGCCTACTCCTTGGACCGGGCCAGCTCCGCTCGAAGAACTTCAATAGCGGAAGCACCATCTGCAGCCAAATTTCAGCATCACGCTTATACCACAAAAATGTATGAGGATTGCCCCGAATACATACCTTGCAACTCATCAAGACGCATATTGATTAAAGCAAGATCATCCCCTGCCACATCAAGCTTCCGCTGCAAATCGACAATCTCCATAGTCCGGGCGGTGGCCAAAGGGGAAGCAGCCTGCGTTCAAGGTTTATCAGGTTAGTCCTCAAACGATCCTTTTTCGATCCTCCATTTTGCTTCCTAGAGGAAGCCAACCCGAGTATCAGGGGCTACTACCTATACACAGGCGTATCTTCGCAAATGAAACATAGCTGAAAACATTATGCTACAAACCTCGAAGCCGTTCAGTAGGCTCATGAAGGCTTCATTTAATCCGGTCTTCGCGGACGAAATCTTCTCAATCACTGTACCCATCAAGGCACGCTGTTCCCCCGAGACAGATGCTTTTCACAACATGTCTCACAATATATCCGGAGTCTCTGGGCTTCTGGAAATTCCTCCAATAGCACGATCATTGTCAGTTTCAAAACCGTCGGATCTCGGGTAGGGGGTCCCGGACTGTGCGTCTAAGGCTGATGGTAACAGGAGGCAGGCGACACGATGTTTTACCCAGGTTCAGGCCCTCTTGATGGAGGTAAAACCCTACGTCCTACTTGATTTATTCTTGATGATACGAGTATTACAAGAGTTGATCTACCATGAGATCGGAGAGGCTAAACCCTAAAAGATAGCCTATGGTATGATTGTATGTTGTCCTACGGACTAAAACCCTCCGGTTTATATAGACACCGGAGGGGGCTAGGGTTACACAAGGTCGGTTACAAAGGAGGAGATATCCATATCCGTACTGCCTAGCTTGCCTTCCACGCCAAATAGAGTCCTATCCGGACACGGGACGAAGTCTTCAATCTTGTATCTTCATAGTCCAACAGTCCGGCCAAGGACATAGTCCGGCTGTCCGGAGACCCCCTAATCCAGGACTCCCTCAGTAGCCCCTGAACCAGGCTTCAATGACGATGAGTCCGGCGCGCAGTGTTGTCTTCGGCATTGCAAGGCCGGTTCCTCCTCCGAATACATCACATAAAAGTTTGAATACGAGGATAGTGTCCGACCCTGAAAAATAAGTTCCACATACGACCGTAGAGAGAATAATATTTCCACAAATCTAAACTGCTAACAGGCTTCGGCAGCATGACATCACGCCATGGCCCGGTAATTATTCGAACCGTTTTTCCTTAACCCACCCCACACATAACTTGAGGCAGTTTTTTGACACGTCTTGTCCAAGCAGAGATCGTGTTCCCCTTATTACGGGATTCTCATCAATATGGACATGGGTAACCCAACTGCGCCTAGGACTCCTAGATCTTAGGCAATTCCCAAACGGCCACGAGGAGGACGCTTGATATTCACCCTCTTTATAAAGGGACAAGGCTTTTACCTTTTTCTCCCGTGCTCAATCGAATCCTTCCACCGCCTTGAGTTCTAACATCCAAAGCCCAGGTCAGGTGCTTTGGACCTTCAATCATGTCCGGATCCAACCTCCAGGGCCGGTGGATGCCCTCCTCCATCACGGAAGAGGATATCAAGAATTTGAGGGAGGCAAGATACCTGACCGCCGAAGTTTCGCATCGGCTGCCTGCCCGAGGGCAGGTCGTCCCTACTCCTGAACCCAATGAAGATGTCGTGTTCATCTCCCACTTCCTCCGAGGACTAGGCCTCACTCTGGATCCCTTCGTTAGGGGTTTGATGTTCTATTACGGGCTAGATTTCCACGATCTAGCCCCGGATTCCTTTCTCCACATCTCGGCATTTATTGTCGTATGTGAGCCCTTCCTCCGCATTACCCCTCACTTCGGCCTGTGGCTCAAGACCTTCGATGTGACGCCGAAGATGGTCGAGGGGCAGCATGCAGCGTGCGGAGGTGCATTAATAAGCAAGATCGCTGGAGCTCCATGGCCAAAGGGTTCCTTTCCAGAGGTGTCCAGATTATGGCAACGGGAGTGGTTCTACGTCACCGCTCCCAAAAGTGCCAAGTGGGTAGCTTCTTCCGCCTTTCGCTCGGGCCCTCCACCACAATTGATGTCATGGATCAGCAGGGGGCTGAGCTGGGGTCCAGCCAAGGATGTGCCCATACTGCTGAGCCGCATCCGAGATCTCTTCGAGGGAGATTTTAGTTTGGTTATGGTAGTGCAAGTCATGTTGGTTCGTCGAGTCCAGCCTTGCAAACGCCGGCCCCTCCGTATGTGGGAATTCAACCCGCAAGGACCGCGCACTATCCAGAACTTCCTCGGCCTAACGCACGAGGAGTTGTACAAATCGTTCTTCCGACCCCAAGCAGAGTGTCAAGACACTTCCGAGGACGTGGGCCTAAGCAGCCACCGCACCGCGGCCCAAGTAAGTAATCCCACGGCCAAGCACACCGTCTTTTTATTTATCATGACATCATTCTGAAGAGTCGCTCTTTGACCAGGACTGGATAGCAAAGGAGAAGATGTTCCGGTTTTCGGCCCCCTTCCTGAAGGCTTGGACAATCAGGTGCTGGAAAAGATGCTCGAGCCAGCACCCTGCCCGGTGCCCTCAAAGGAAGATTAAGGGGGGAATAAAGAGGGCGAAAGCGGGCCTCCACCGCTACCTATTCCAACCGAGGGAATGAGCGCCTCCATGTGGGAGGATAACCAAGGGGAAGAATCTGACGTTCCCTCACCCCGGGGGAGGAAGAGGACTTCCTCTGAAGATCCGGAAACCAAAGTTTCCAAATGGGAGAAGAAAACTTCACTAGAGGGTCCTGCCTTGGAGGGTGCTCTTGCCGCACAAAGTCCGCGTGGGGATCAGCCCTCTCATGAGCTGTAAGTAATAAAAAGTACTTAGTAGTGAAGATATACTACCTTACATTTGAGGAAAATGACCGAAGCATTTATCTTGTAGTTTGGATCTTAGCCCTTCTCAGCAGAGCTCGTCTTCGGGGGATCTTCTTCCGGAGATGATGGAGAGCGAAACGCCTCCCCCAGATTCCCCGGCTCAAGAAGCGGGCGACCTTGAAGTGTCGTCGCGAAGGGTCATGATACGTCTCCAACGTATCTATAATTTTTGATTGCTCCATGCTATATTATCTACTGTTTTGGGCAATATTGGGCTTTATTATCCACTTTTATATTACTTTTGGGACTACCCTATTAACCGGAGGCCCAGCCAAGATTTGCTGTTTTATGCCTATTTCAGTGTTTCGAAGAAAAGGAATATCAAACGGAGTCGAAACTGAACGAAATCAACTTGAGAAGTTATTTTTGGAATGAAAGCCACCGGATAGAATTGGACTCCATGTTAGGAGATACGGGAGGTGCTCACGAGGGTGGGGGCGCCCCCCTAGGGCGCGCCCGCTGCCTCGTGGGGCCCCCGTAGCTCCTCCGACGTACCCCCTGCACCCATATATATCGTCGTACCCTCAAACTTCCAGAACGGAGATTAGATCAGGAGTTCCGCCGCTAGAAGCCTCCGTAGCCACCAAAAATCAATCTAGACCCGTTCCGGCACCCTGCCAGAGGGGGTGCAATCCCTCTCCGGTGGCCATCTTCATCATCCCGGTGCTCTCCATGACGAGGAGGGAGTAGTTCTCCCTCGGGGCTAAGGGTATGTACCAATAGCTATGTGTTTGATCTCTCTCTCTCTCGTGTTCTTGAGGTGATACGATCTTGATGTATCGCGAGCTTTGCTATTATAGTTGGATCCTATGTTTCTCCTCCCCCTCTTCTCTCTTGTAATGATTTGAGTTTCCCCCTTGAAGTAATCTTATCGGATTGAGTCTTTAAAGATTTGAGAACACTTGATGTATGTCTTGCCGTGCGTATCTGTGGTGACAATGGGATATCACGTGATTCACTTGATGTATGTTTTGGTGATCAACTTGCGGGTTCCGCCCATGAACCTATGCATAGGGATTGGCACACATTTTCATCGTGATTCTCCGGTAGAACTTTGGGGCACTCTTTGAGGTCCTTTGTGTTGGTTGAATAGATGAATCTGAGATTGTGTGATGCATATCGTATAATCATGCCCACGGATACTTGAGGTGGCATTGGAGTATCTAGGTGACATTAGGGTTTTGGTTGATTTGTATCTTAAGGTGTTATTGTAGTACAAACTCTAGGGCTGTTTGTGACACTTATAGAATAGCCCAACGGATTGATTGGAAAGAATAACTTTGAGGTGGTTTCATACCCTACCATAATCTCTTCGTTCGTTCTCCGCTATTAGTGACTTTGGAGTGACTCTTTGTTGCATGTTGAGGGATAGTTATGTGATCCAATTATGTTATTATTGTTGAGGGAACTTACACTAGCGAAAGTATGAACCCTAGGCCTTGCTTCCTAGCATTGCAATGCCGTTTATGCTCACTTTTATCATTAGTTACCTTGCTGTTTTTATATTTTCAGATTACAAAAACCTTTATCCACTATCCATATACCACTTGTATCACCATCTCTTCGCCGAACTAGTGCACCTATACAATTTACCATTGTATTAGGTGTGTTGGGGACACAAGAGACTCTTTGTTATTTGGTTGCAGGGTTGCTCTTGACAGACCATCTTCATCCTACGCCTCCTACGGATTGATAAATCTTAGGTCATCCACTTGAGGGAAATTTGCTACTGTCCTACAAACCTCTGCACTTGGAGGCCCAACAACGTCTACAAGAAGAAGGTTATGTAGTAGACATCAAGCTCTTTTCTGGCGCCGTTGCCGGGGAGGTTAGTGCTTGAAGGTATATCTTTAGATCTTGCAATCGAGTCTTTTAGTTTCTTATTTTATCACTAGTTTAGTTTATAAAATAAAACTACAAAAAATGGAATTGAGTTTGTCTCATACGCTTCATCTTTTTAATATCTTTTGTGAGTATGATGGAAAGGATAATTGTGCTCAAGTGTTAGAAGAAGAATGAATTAAAATGTTTGGCACTAAATATTTGAATGATGAGCATGATTGCAATGTTGTTAGTACGAATTCTTTGAATACCCATGATGCTTATGATGATTGCACTAGTTATGATGAAAATACCTCCTATAAACATGTCAATTTTTGTGGAGTAGACTGGGTTTGCAAATACACACCAAATAGGGAAGATAGATATTGCAAGAGGCATAAGTACTTAGAAACCAAATTGTTGCAAGAAGAGCTAGATGAATGTGCTGAAAATTTAAGATATCTTACCCATACTTGCGAACTTTGCAATGAACATGGTCATTTAAATATCAAATGCAAATTGTTTCATGACCGTATCGTGTTCAAAAATTGTGATGACTTGATTTCCCTTGCACATCATAATGAACTTAGTTTGCTCTTGGGTTATGAAGAAACGAAACGTATAACCGAGGGTATTCCAAAATTTAATCTCGATAAACTTCTTGGTTTTGATCTAGAGAAGATTTACATGTATTGTGCGGTGAATTGCATTGAAAATCCTTATATTGCCAATTACATAAAGAAAAGAAAACAAATAGGAGATGAAGAGAATACTAATGAAAGGGAAGAGACCTCCCAATACCCTCCTATTATTTCTTATGATGAATCAGGTAACGAGGAGGAGCCTCCTATTCAACTAACCTCATTAATAAGGAGCTCCAAAAAGAGGATTGAACCCACACATGATGTGGTGAAGAAGAAGAAAATAAAAAGGAAGAGAGGTAAAAAGATATCTCTCCCAAATAATGCTGCTCCTATTACTATTGTGCCTCATGAAAATATAATTGTGGAAGATAATGATACTTCTTATGATCTTGAAAATCTTTTTGGCACATGCTTGGAAGAATATGATAATTGCTATACTATTGGTGCTATCCATACTATTAATGACGAGAGTGATTATGCTTATAATATGTCACATCCCTAGTTCTGGTATGACCTAGACCAGCTAGTCAATTGTGCATCATGTTCAAATTCCATTTAAATTTGAAATGGGGATTTGTGAAACCCTCAGAATCATTTCTGGAAATAACCCAGGTAAAAATTGCTCCAAAAAGGTCCAAGAAAATGTTCATGTAGCTCTCTGAAAATATTGGTTAGAGGTAAAATTCAAACAAATATTTTCAGGAGCTCATAAGTATTTATTTTGGCCATTTGGAATTAATGCAATAATTATTTGCATTGGATATATAGATATGATATATTTATTTATATATGTCCAACAATTCTGATTTTTATGTGAGGGGCTTTGGAATACTTCAACTAGCTCCTACAATAAATTTCAGAAGAAAATAAATTTATTTAGTATTTTATTAAATCAAAACAAATGTCAGAAAATAGAAAACAAAACAAAAATAGAAAAGAAACTTACCTGTGGCCAGCTCCTGGGCTGGCCCAGCACTGTGTGGCCTGGTCGTCCCAGCTAGCCATCCCGGCCCATCCCCACCTCCCTTGTCGTCTTCCTCCTCTTGCCAGGAGGAGGAAGGGCGTGTGGTCGCCGCGCGCGCGCACGCGCTGCGCCACCTCCTGCTTCCGCCTACGCGGGGAAGGCTCCAGGAGCCGCCGCGTACTCCCCCAACCCCCTCTCACTTCCCCCCCCCGAGTCAATCCCCTTCTCTGCCGCCTCCCCCTCGCTTTTCTCTCACGGCCGAGCGCTGCCGTCGCTGCAGCTCGTCGCCGCCGCTGCCACCGCCTTCCCCTCGCCCTCTCTCCGCATCTGCGAGCTCCGCCTCCTCGCTCTGAAGCTCTCCGCCGAGCTACACAAGCCGGGACGCCCCATGGAGCCATCGCTGTCGCCTTCTTCATCTCCGGCCGCCGTGGATCCCCATCGCCACACCGTCGACCTCAACGCGTCCCCGAGCTCGCCAACCCCTCCGTTCGATCTGCTGTGAGCTTGTACGTCGATCCCCCCTCTCTCATGGATCCTTTCCTACCGCTAACACCGTTGCCGTCGCGGCCGAGAGCTCGGCTCTGCCGTTCATGTCGCCGCCGTGGCCACAGCTGCCACAGCTCGCAACTGAGCTCATCGCCGTTCTCAGTGCCCTCCCGCGCGTCGTTTGCACCCGACCGCAGCCCCCCTAGTGCCCCGCAGCACCTAACCTGCACGCACCCGACTCCGGCCACCGCCACGAGCTCTGCTCCAGCGAGCTCCGTCGTTCCCATGTCCTCCCCTGAGCGCGGCTGGATGCGCCCGTGCACGGGCTACCCGCCGGTCGCCTCCGTGTGCCAAACCGTGGCCTCCAGCTCATTCCGGCGAACTTCCGCCGTGGCTCGAGGTCGTCATCGGTGAAACTCCGGCGACTGATGTGGCGCGTGATTAGTGGCTAACCCTGCCACTTAATCCACCCCCTAAGCCACTAACTATGGGCCCTAGGGATCGGTCAAACCCTGGTCAGCTGGGTTTGACTCGGGTTTAGCCCCGGTGTCACTGACGTGTGCCCCCCACACGCCAGGTTTGACCTCGTCAGCCCTGCTGATGCCTCTGTGACGTCATGCTGACGCAATAATGTTTTTTTTCTGGATTTTAATTAATTCAGAGAATTCCAGAAAATGATATATACTTCAAAAATTCATAGAAATTCAACCGTAGCTCAGATTGAAATAATTTATATATGAAAAATTCTCAGAAAAATTCAACCGTCATGCTCAATGTGAATCATGTATGCATGTCCCCATAGGTTAGTGCCGCTTTGGGTTCACGACTAGCCATGTCGGCACGGGTTCTCTGTCATATGGATGCTAGCGACACAATCATATACGTGAGCCAAAAGGCGCAAACGGTCCCGAGCTAGGGTAAGGCGACACCCGTGGGAATATCGTGCGTGAGGCCGCAAAGTGATATGAGGTGTTACCAGCTAGATCGATGTGAATTGGAATCGGGGTCCCGACAACTTTGGTATCAGAGCCTGACTACCTGTAGGATTACCAAGCCAACCTGGTTGAAGTTGAGTCTAGAAATTCTTTAGTTATGTAAGGGAATTGATTATGGAAGGGAATGTAAGGCTCTTTTTACTTCTTATACCTCATGCCCTTCTTATCTGAGTCATCCTATCCTTCCTACGAGGTTAAGGAACTAGGCTTCCTCTTCTGTCTATCAGGATCACGTGTTACTACTCCGTAGTCTCTTAGGATTGGTTGATCTGAGTCATATCCCAGTTCGAGTATCTCCGGTGTAGCCTGTTTAGTAATATTTTGAACCTTGAATGATGTTGTTGAGTTTGGTGCTACCCCGTCCTTGCAGAATGTTTCATTTTGAGCATTCTACTTCCGTTATGCTGCCGGAATTGTCCTAGGATTTCAAGAGATAGTTTTTTTCCTTGTACTATATTCTTCATCCTTATGATGATGCTGAATCCATCCTTGTTTCCTTGGTTTCGTTCTTCAGGATGTTGTCGGTTAACCGAAATTCTGTTGCTCATAGCCGGAACCACGGAGATGGTAGGGATGAGGATCCTCCCTATCAGTCTTCGTTGGCAAAGTTCATGTTAGAAGTTGAGATGAACAAGCGTGAGACCAACCGCCTGTTAGCACGTATCGAGGAGAACACCGCACCACAGTGCAAGGAGTCAGCGACCATTTCGGGGTCGCTTTAACAGATAGATTGGCTGTGGATTTTGAAACCGAACGTACTTACATACTATGTCATACGCAATGGTACACGCATGTGACGACTCTAGAATACACTGTGGCTTGAGTAGTATCAATCACATAAGCAACATGAGCGTTCTTACCGATATCCGTAGAACCATTTGACCAGTTTGGTGAACAAAAGGAACTTATCTTATTGCTAGCCATCTTTACCATATCTCTACGTTAGGGTCATGCTAGTCATTAATGATGAGACATGAACTATATGAGTGTCTTAATGCTTCGGACATGCCAAGACATAATCCTGAGAGAGCTTCGACTGAGGCTATCTCCCGTTCTTGAGCCATTTGACCACAATTCCTCCAAGGAGCTTCATTGAGAGAGCGCATAGAAGAAACGAATTCCTAGTCCAAAGAAGTTCACAAGCACCAGGGATAAAGACCACGAGCGTTATATGGAACATTCGCATTAATAGGGCAGGAAATTTGCTAACATAGTATAGTTATCATTGTAAGTAAATTCTTGGGCGAGCTAATCAGTACTACAACAGAGACGTGTATGAGTGTACCACGCGGAGGAACGACAAAAAGTAACAGCAAATTCTGAGGATATCGGGACGTTAGGGTAAGTCAACCACTCAAGGCTCCAGTGATGTCAGTGATAGTGAATCTGATCCCACCAGCAGTGGACAGCTTGTGCTACCTACAAGCTTAGTGCAATCTTGCAGCATTGAACTAAATGGGATAAGTGTCACAAAACCGGAAAGCGATCAACTCTGTACCTATCGAGGGAAGTACACGTGAAGCACACCCGGGAATAACTAAGTGGGAGGCATTATGATCGTTCACACTCCGGTTACAAACTTGTTCGATAGAAGGGTAGAAGTAAGGAGGGACTCTCCGAAAGGAGACCATCCGCTACGATTAGCCACCGGTCTATACACCGAAAAGGCATTCATTGTGCTGGTCATCCGAGCACACTGACAAGAGCAGAAACACTAAGCAATCATCCCAAATGATTCGAGAAGCGTACCGAGTACGACTCTCACCGCACAGGACTGACTTTCGATTAGATACCGATCACGTAATGCGGGACCTATGTGATCCTAAAGGACACTCAAACGCGATGAACAGTTAACATAGGTGATGTCGGCGAGAGAGACCGCAAGCCCCAATGGACCGGCTGACGATGACTCTCTACACAACAACCGTGTTCGCTACGCACCCACAGAGCCGACAGTAAGATAGTACATTCGTTGGCCGCGGTAGTAGTAATGCACCTCATACCAGGCGATAGATGATGGACAGGTATGGATACAGATCAATGACAGGCACCTCCCACTGTAAAAAATAATGGAGAAACAGGATCGCTCCTACACGTAAACGAGCGTATAATTGAACGCTCGAGTAAGGAAAGATATCCATGCAATGATAGGATTAGGTGACGTACCGCATACGCACGACTGTAGCGTACAAATGCGGGACAGTAAGCTACACACGCTTTCGAGATATCCATGACGAATAATTTTGTTCTGACATAGCATACTTAGGAAGGAGACATGCACACTATGGTCCTATCGATTGCATAGGAAGGAGTATTGGCCGCGCGAATAGCACAAAGTATTGGTGCATATTATGAGTGATAATCTGCAATCGCAACCTCATTTGAAAGAACCTCATGCAAACTCCCTGCGATCCCATAAGTGGCACACACTTTGGAGGTCAGATTAGGAGGAATGGAGAAATCTGTAGAGAAAAACATGAGCTGAGAAGACAGAGGACACACAGATCGATGGCAATTCAAGCTAATGCGAGACCAATTAAAGATAATCGACCTTGAAAAGGTTGCTTGTCAATGATATTTAACAAATCGATTCTATTTGGTAAACCGCGACTTATGAATGAAGAACTCACATATTATGCACACGACTTGGATTCTTAGTATATCACACGGTCCGTACTCAGGTCTCACACACTCCAGCATGGCAGCAGCGGCATTAGTGCACTGTGTCTGACCACCTAAAATTGCCAATACGTCAATAGTCTTATTTTTGCTATCGTAAAATTTGCCAAGCCCTCTTCCATGAGTCTGCCAAACAGATAATCACGGTAAGTATCTGCGCTGCACTTTCTTCGAGGATGATATCTCCGAGTAAGGTAGTTGGGGTACATTTGCCGTGTACTCATTACTATGAGTACATCTGTTAATCAGTCTAGACCTCATAGACTCCTTAATAACTCAGCATAGGACGCCCAAATTAATCTAGTGGAGACCTTAACAATGGAGATGAGCTTGGTGCACATCTCCTGCCGACGCGGAGATGAGAGCCGAGCTTTAAGATAGGAGGAACGATCGAGTGAACTGACTTGAGCAAGGGTTTTATGAAACAGCGATAGCGGCAGTCCCTAATGATTCGGTAACACATACCTGGCGCGTTAGCACTCACATGTCCTCTTGTGACAAGAAGAAATGTGAAGTGTAGGACCGGATCGCAGTGGTCTAGATTATTCCGCTAGCCGTGCATTTGGAGGAGAGGCATGCGACGCAGCATGAAAAATGGTGAGATCCGATCCGGCATGTAAGGCCATAACAAACCCGAAACACTTGTGTATGGATAAGAATCGTTGATCCATGAGAACCACTTCTGATCAAAGATTGAATATTTAAGTAAGGTTAGGCTATCACACTTTAGAAAGAGACTTAAGAGGGAAACAGGAGACTGATTTCCCAAATGTGAAGGGGCTTTTGTCACTCGTTATGGTCAGTACGAGTACACCGTCATGTCCTTCGGTCTAACAAATGCTCCAGCTACATTCTCCCGCTTGATGAACTCGATCTTCATGGAGTACTTAGATATGTTCGTCATGGTTTACCTCGATGATATCCTTATTTACTCGAAGAACGAGGAAGAGCATGCCGAACATCTTAGACTTGTGTTAGAAAAACTCAGAGAGCATCGCCTTTATGCCAAGTTCTCCAAGTGCGAATTTTGGTTGCCAGAAGTGACCTACCTAGGCCACGTGATATCTGGTAAGGGCATTGCCGTCAATCCCGAGAGAGTTTAGGTCGTTCTTGATTGGACTCCACCTGAAACGGTTAAGCAAGTTAGGAGTTTCCTTGGCCTAGCAAGTTATTGTCGCCCCTTCGTTGAGAACTTCTCCAAAGTGGCCAAACCTCTCATGGAACTTCTCAAGAAGGATAAAAAGTTTGAGTGGTCCCCACAGTGTGAGCACAGTTTTCAGGAACTGAAAAGACGCCTGACTTCTGCTCCCATACTTGTGCCACCGGATTTCACTAAAGACTTTGTTATCTACTGCGACGCCTCACGACAGGGAATAGGTTGCATTCTTATGCAGGATCGTCATGTGATTGCCTATGCATCTCGACAGTTGCATCCACAGGAGGAGAATTATCCTACACATGATCTAGAGCTTGCATCCGTAGTCTATGCACTTAAGACATGGCGACATTACCTTCTCGGTAAACATTGCGAGATTTACACCGACCACCAGAGTCTCAAGTATATCTTCACCCAACCAGATTTGAACCTTAGGCAAAGACGTTGGTTGGAGTTGATCTCAGATTGCGACCTAGGGATTACCTACACCCCAGGCAAGGGGAATGTCATGGCTGATGCACTAAGTCGTAAGTCCTATTGCAACAATCTCATGTTGCAACAGGGCCAGCCACTTCTCCATGAGGAATTATGTAAGCTTAACCTTCACATTGCTCCTCACGGATTCCTTTCTACCTTGGTGGCGAAACCTACCCTTGAGGATCAGATCATTACTGATCAGAAGTTTGATAGGGGTGTTCCATCAAGATAAACATTAGGAAGGGAGTTGGTGGATGTTTCTCTATGGATGATCGAGGTGTTGTTTTCTTTGAGAATCGCTTGGTGGTTCCCAAGAATCAACATCTGCGACAACTGATTCTTAAGGAGGCCCATGAATCTCCTTTCACAATTCATCCCGGTAGTACTAAGATGTATCAGGACCTGCGCCAGAGGTTCTGGTGGACTAGGATGAAGAGAGAAATTGCTCAGTTTATTGCTAACTGTGGCGTTTGTCATCGCGTTAAGGCAGAGCATCAAAGACCTGCTGGCACCCTTCAGCCTTTAGCTATTCCTGAATGGAAATGGGATAAAGTTGGTATGGACTTCATCACCGGCTTTCCCAGGACCAAGAGAGGAAATAATGCTATCTTCGTAGTCATTGATCGTCTTTCCAAAGTGGCTCACTTCCTACCTGTTCGAGAGAGTAACACTTCTAGTCAGCTCGCTGACTTATATATTTCTCGAATAGTGTCACTTCATGGTGTTCCACTAGAGATCAATTCAGACCGTGGTAGTCTTTTCACTTCTCATTTCTGGGAAAGTTTCCAAACTGCCATGGGCACCCATCTTTCCTTTAGTACCGCTTTCCACCCTCAATCAAGTGGTCAGGTGGAAAGGGTCAACCAAATTCTCGAAGACATGCTTAGATCTTGCGTTATCTCATTCGGTATGTATTGGGAGAAGTGTCTTCCCTTCGCCGAGTTTGCTTATAACAATAGCTAGCAATCCAGTCTCAAGAAAGCTCCTTTTGAGATTTTGTATGGACAAAGATGTCGAACACCTTTGAATTGGTCAGAAACCGGTGAAAGACAATTCTGTGGACCGGTTATGATCCAGGAGGCAGAAGAGCAAGTTCGCATCATTCGTGAGAATTTGAAAACAGCCCAATGTCGTCAAAAGAGCCAGTATGACTGTCGTCATAAGGAAGTGGCTTATGAAGATGGCGACAAGGCTTACCTTCAGGTTACAACTTTGAAGGGTACCCATCGTTTCGGTACCAAGGGAAGTTGGCTCCTTGTTACATTGGTCCTTTTCGCAATCTCGCTAAACGAGGAGAGGTTGCCTACCAGTTGGAACTACCCCCACATCTTTCTCGAGTTCAAGATGTCTTCCACGTCTCTCAACTCATGCGTTGCTTCTCGGATCCCATCCGCGGAGTGGACCACGAAACGCTTGATCTCCAAGATAACCTCACTTATCGAGAGTACCCCGTCCGCATTCTGGATCAAGCAGAGTGTGTCACTCGACGTCATAAGATCAAGTTTCTCAAGGTTCAGTGGTCTCATCATTCCGAGAGGGAAGCTACCTGGGAGCGTGAAGATCGTCTTGGACTTGAGTACCCCGCTTTCTTTCCGCCAACTCTTGAATCTCGGGACGAGATTTTTTCGAGTGGGGGCGAGTTGTCACATCCCTAGTTCTGGTATGACCTAGACCAGCTAGTCAATTGTGCATCATGTTCAAATTCCATTTAAATTTCAAATGGGGATTTGTGAAACCCTCAGAATCATTTATGGAAATAACCCAGATAAAAATTGCTCCAAAAAGGTCCAAGAAAATGTTCATGTAGCTCTCTGAAAATATTGGTTAGAGGTAAAATTCAAACAAATATTTTCAAGAGCTCATAAGTATTTATTTTGGCCATTTGGAATTAATGCAATAATTATTTGCATTGGATATATATATGATATATTTATTTATATATGTCCAACAATTCTGATTTTTATGTGAGGGGCTCTGGAATACTTCAACTAGCTCCTACAATAAATTTCAGAAGAAAATAAATTGATTTAGTATTTTATTAAATCAAAACAAATGTCAGAAAATCGAAAACAAAACAAAAATAGAAAAGAAACTTACCTGCGGCCAGCTCCTGTGCTGGCCCAGCACTGTGTGGCCTGGCCGGCCCAGCTAGCCAGCCTGGCCCATCCCCACCTCCCCTGTCGTCTTCCTCCTCTTGCCAGGAGGACGAAGGGCACGTGGTCGCCGCGCGCGCGCATGCACTGCGCCACCTCCTGCTTCCGCCGATGCGGGGAAGGCTCCTGGAGCCGCCGCGTACACCCCCCACCCCCCCTCACTCCCCCCCGAGTCGATCCCCTTCTCTATCGCCTCCCCCTCGCTTTTCTCTCATGACTGAGCGCTGCCCTCGCCGCAGCTCGTCGCTGCCGCTGCCACCGCCTTCCCCTCGCCCTCTCTCCGCGTCTGTGAGCTCCGCCTCCTCGCTCTGAAGCTCTCCGCCGAGCTACGCAAGCCGGGACGCCCCGTGGAGCCGTCGCTGTCGCCTTCTTCATCTCCGGCCGCCGTGGATCCCCATCACTGCACCGTCGACCTCAGCGCGTCCCCGAGCTCGCCAACCCATCCGTTCGATCCGCTGTGAGCTTCTGCATTGACCCCCCCTCTCTCATGGCTCCTTTCCTCCCGCTAACACTCTTGCCGTCGCGGCTGAGAGCTCGGCTCTGCCGTTCATGTCGCCGCCATGGCCACAGCTGCCACAGTTCGCAACCGAGCTCACCGTCATTCTCAGTGCCCTCCCGCGCGTTGTTTGCACCCAACCGCAGCCCCCCTAGTGCCCCGCAACACCTAACCCGCACGCACCCGACTCCGGCCGCCGCCGCGAGCTCTGCTCCGGCGAGCTCCGCCGTTCCCTAAGCGCGGCTGGATGCGCCCGTGCACGGGCTACCAGCCGGTGGCCTGCGTGTGCCAAACCGTGGCCTCCAGCTCGTTCCGGCGAACTTCCGCCGTGGCTCGAGGTCGTTGCCGACGAAACTCCGGCGACTGACGTGGCGCGTGATAAGCTGCTAACCCTGCCACTTAATCCACCCCCTAAGCCACTGACTATGGGCCCCATGGCTCCGTCAAACCCTGGTCAGCTGGGTTTGACTCGGGTTTAGCCCCGGTGTCACTGACGTGTGCCCCCCACATGTCAGGTTTGACCTGGTCAGCCCTGCTGACGCCTCTGTGACGTCATGCTGACGCAATAATGTTTTTTCTGGATTTTAATTAATTCAGAGAATTCCAGAAAATGATATATACTTCAAAGATTCATAGAAATTCAACCGTAGCTCAGATTGAAATAATTTATATATGAAAAATTCTCAGAAAAATTCAATCTATCCATCTGTACCTGTTTCATGCATGTTTAACCAACTTATACTTGATATATATGTGAGAACATATAAATGGCATTTATAAAGATTTAATTTAGAGTTGCATTTGAACCTTTGGTTCAAATGGACCTCTTCCAAATAGAATGCTAAATGCATTAGCTCAAAGCACATCACATACTCATGCCATGATCATGCATCATATTGTTGCATATGCTTGTGTTTGATTATCGACACCGTTCCTTCTCGAGCAATGCCTTCCTTGTTGATCTACCAGGCAAGCAAACCCCCTTTTTCATTCCGATACAATCCTACTCTCTCGCTCCTGCTCTCATTTATTGCATTAGGACAACAACGATTCAACTGCTACTTTATGCCGCGGTAGTTGAACCCATTCCTCTGCATGACCTGTCATTGCCACAGTAAATAGTTAAAACCCACTACCATGTGTAGGAGTTGATTGAGCCATGTTGTGTTCTTGCCATGCCATGCCTGCTATTGCTTAGAGTTGTGTCAGGTCTGATTCATCGGGAATGAATTGGAGGGGTACGATATGTTCTGGTGCTGAGAGTTAAGCATGTGAACACGATTTGGTAAAGGTAGTGGTGAGAGGCCATGTAGGAGTACATGGTGGGTTGTCTCACTGGAACCGTCCTTAAGCACTGAGTTCCGTGTATGTTGTCCAATGACTAGCTACTACCACACATTGGAATGCTTAAATGCCCCTCTCGACTTATTAGCCAACTTGATCTCTGTCCAGGAGTTGCAAATAGTTTCTGGTGTTTGTAGGTAGTGTTAGTAGTGTACCTAGTGGCACCCGGCCAGGTGGGCTTGGGACAGACTAGGCACAAGTGGCACGGTGTACCAAGCGTAGATCCATCTGGCGAGGTGGGCTTGGGAACCCTGCACATATCGTTTGGGGCCATGAGACACACCCCAGCCGGATCTCCTTGCGGATGGAACCCGAATAGGCGATAAACCTGGACTAGAGTCTTGTGTGGTTACTTAGGTCGTGGCCGACACCCTCGCCAAGCTTCCGCTTGAAGGTTGCCGAGGTACATGACGTGTACACGGTGATAAGTGGTGAGAGCGTGTGTGAAGAAGTACACCCCTACAGGGTTATCATGATCTATTCGAATAGCCATGTCCTTGGTTATGGACTTCTTGGATGCTTACGTGGTACATAGACAACTTAAAGTGGATACTCTAAAATACTCAAGACAAGTGTGAGTGCTATGGATGGCCTTCTCGTGGAGAGACGGGGATGAATCCATAGTGGTGTATTGATGTGATGATTAGTGGACGCGTGTGCACTGCCTCATCGCAAAGAAGTTTCTCATTGTCGTAGAACAGGATAGCCACTGAGTCAAAGCTGGCTTGCTGCAACTAAACCCCACATTACCTTCTTGATACAAATGCATGTATGATAGGATCTGATGTAAGTCTTGCTGAGTACCTTTGTACTCACGTTTGCTTTATTTATGTTTTGCAGGTGAGACATCTGTCTCACTAGTAGTACCGCTTGGTCTTTGACGAGTAGCTGGTTACCTCAGCTACGATCTTGTACCTTGGGAGGGTCTTGTAGATAGTCAGGCTTTTGAGCCTTTTTCCTTTTGTAGTTGTCTGTACTCAGACATGTAATGCTTCTGTTGCTTGTATGCTCTGAATGATGGGTCATGTGACCCCTGTTTGTATTTAATGCTATGTGGCTCTTCTGAGCCTTTACCTATATGAGTTTGCGTTATGTTGTGATGCCATGTTGTACATCACATACTTGCATGTTATGCGTACATGTGACGTGTATTGCTATGTGTGGGATCCGACAATCTAGTTGTTTATCCTTGGCAGTCTCTCTTATGGGGAAATGTAGTCTAGTGCTTCCTTGGGCCATAGTAGTCCGCTACAGCCCGGTTCACCGGAGTCCTGCTAGCCCAGCACTACTGCTCAGGACACTTGACTGGCCGGCATGTGTTTCACTTTGTTCATGTGTCTGTCCCTTCGGGGAAATGTCACGCGGTGACATCCGGAGTCCTGCCAAGCCTGCTACAGCCCGGGTTCCCCGGAGTCCTGTTAGCCCAGTGCTACAGCCTGGATTCACACGCTGCTGACCGTCATGCTCAATGTGAATCATGTATGCATGTCCCCATAGGTTAGTGCCGCTTTGGGTTCACGACTAGCCATGTCGGCACGGGTTCTCTGTCATATGGATGCTAGCGACACAATCATATACGTGAGCCAAAAGGCGCAAACGGTCCCGAGCCAGGGTAAGGCGACACCCATGGGAATATCGTGCGTGAGGCCGCAAAGTGATATGAGGTGTTACCGGCTAGATCGATGTGAATTGGAATCGGGGTCCCGACAACTTTGGTATCAGAGCCTAACTACCTGTAGGATTACCAAGCCAAGCTGGTTGAAGTTGAGTCTAGAAATTCTTTAGTTATGTAAGGGAATTGATTATGGAAGGGAATGTAAGGCTCTTTTTACTTCTTATACCTCATGCCCTTCTTATCTGAGTCATCCTATCCTTCCTACGGGGTTAAGGAACTAGGCTTCCTCTTCTGTCTATCAGGATCACGTGTTACTACTCCGTAGTCTCTTAGGATTGGTTGATCTGAGTCATATCCCAATTCGAGTATCTCCGGTGTAGCCTGTTTAGTAATATTTTGAACCTTGAGTGATGTTGTTGAGTTTGGTGCTACCCCATCCTTGCAGAATGTTTCATTTTGAGCATTCTACTTCCGTTATGCTGCCGGAATTGTCCTAGGATTTCAAGAGATAGTATTTTTCCTTGTACTATATTCTACATCCTTATGATGATGCTGAATCCATCCTTGTTTCCTTGGTTTCGTTCTTCAGGATGTTGTCGGTTAACCGAAATTCTGTTTCTCGTAGCCAGAACCACGGAGATGGTAGGGATGAGGATCCTCCCTATCAGTCTTCGTTGGCAAAGTTCATGTTAGAAGTTGAGATGAACAAGCGTGAGACCAACCGCCTGTTAGCACGTATCGAGGAGAACACCGCACCCCAGTGCAAGGAGTCAGCGACCATTTATGATTTCTTTGGTTTGAAACCACCTACCTTCCATCATTCCATCGAACCACTCGATGCAGATGACTGGCTTTGTAGTATCACTCACAAGCTGCGTTCTACGAACGTAGATGAAGGTGACAAGGTCACCTATGCTGCATATCACCTGGAAGGTCCTGCTAGTATTTGGTGGCAGAACTATGAGGCTATGCTTCCAGCTGTCCAGATAACCACCTAGAGAGATTTCACTGAGGCTTTTCGCGAGCATCACATTCCTCAGGCTCTCATTGATCGCAAGAGAG